>NC_092864.1:5945343-5947345 GCF_032062135.1 Pyxicephalus adspersus
AAAACACTGATTTTCTGATTTGAATAACCCGACACCAGGTCAGAATATCAAAAATTGCCAAATATGATAATATTGTAATATTTCTTTTTCCAGGCCGGTGTCATGGACTCCTCTGACGTCCTGTGGGGTTTGACCTTCATCTTTCCCGCCGTTTTCATCACCGCTTTGTGTATCGGCTGCAGACGGAAGGTCCCAGGTACTCCCACTCTTTGGCTTTCCTTACATTTTTATCATTTAATTCTTACATTGTCTGGCTGGTCGTTTTGTTACCGCTATCAGATGTCTATACCGGCCATGAAAGAAGAGCCAATCAGAAAGAAAGTACTGCATACACGGGGCTCGGTTATATTTTCCCGCAAAAAGCACCGCCCACACCATACCATATATGGGCATAATTATCTAATATTATCTACGGAACAGAAAGCCAACACATTCTATTTATTGTGTTACCACTCACCTGCTGCACCTCAAATACTTTATGTTGGGGTGTCTATGAATGCCAAATTGTAATTTATAAAAATCAAGTAAAATTAAATGAATAACTTTCTCTTCTTTGTTTCAGTTCATATACCAGAGACCGGCCACTACATCGAAAAGTAAGTGACCAATTGGGGTTGACAATACACTGTAGGTCTACCAGATTGTACTGATGTGTGCCAATGAGTGATGGATGTAGCCAACAATGGGCCCCTGTGCAGGACTTTTTTAGGGCCCTAATGAGCACCTCGTATGAGCACCTTATGTGTGCTACTGTAATAGCCAATAACTTTGCTATTTTTCTTTTCCTTTTCCAGAGACCATTTAAACTACCCCCCTTCAACAAGCTTTAAAATCATAAAGGGACCTTCAGGTAATATCATTGTATGTCTGATATTTATTTACGGCTTTACTGAAACCATCTTTTGCTGCAATAGTCTTCTTCAATGCAGAAATATACCCTGCAGTACAGTTTTTTTGCCACTAGATGTCCTCAGTCTAGCAGCCAAAATCACTTAATTTGCTTCCTTTATCCCAGGTCATCCTGGATCCCTCAACCGCAAACTCCAACTGGACAGTGAATAGGGAAGCAGCACAACGATGAGCTCATTCTTCTATCACTCTGCTCCTTTAATTCTATCAGCATGATACATGAACACACAAACTAATTGGCTTCTTTGTGCTGCTTTTTCATCACACAGGCCAACCCTTTGGTACAGTGACTGTAAATGGCTGATATCAGCTCACATTTAAGTGCTTGTATAGTCAGGAAAACACATTAACTTACTATTTAAACTAATTATAAAGCGGTGGGAACATATCCCAAGTGAAACTGTCATCATTTTCCAAGTATTTAAAGTTCAGTATGATCAGTAAAACACATTTTTACACTAAAATTAAACTATCCCAACTAATTCCCAATGCTCCTCCTCTGACGTTTTTTTACTAGTACAGAATATTGATAAGAAAATGTATGACAGGTCCACTTTTTTGGGATTTTCTAACTAGTTTTTATCATCCATAGTTTTGCCACGATCGTCAACCTCCCAGACCTGTTTATCACCGCAGGAAATGTCCCTCACCGTCCCGTAAGTACTTTTATTTATTCTTGTGTTCCTGCAGTTATGTGCAGGGGGTATCTGAGAGTTGTAGTCGGCCAATCAGCTTTGAATCCCAATACACAATCAGAATTTATTCTCCTGGGATTTCCCAGCTCTGTAATCTAAACTCTTCAGCTCATTAACTTTTATATCGAGGCCTGTGTGCGTCCTGATCTGGTGCTTCTGGTTCCAGGTTTGGGTTTAGATCTCACACAGATCTTATATGACCGAAAATAATAATTCTTTATTCTCTTCTCTCTGCAGGAGATCTCCCATCCCCCCCGACAGCCGCAGAAGTTCAGTAGGAAGAGAAATAAAAGGTTTGCATGGAATCAGAATGTTTCATTAAGCTATTTATATAGCTCTGACATATACCGCAGCGCTGTACAGAGAACACTGTGCCAGTCCCATCAGTCTCTGTACAG
>NC_092864.1:5948611-5968836 GCF_032062135.1 Pyxicephalus adspersus
TATTATTCAAGATTGTAAGCTCTTCAGTCTGTATACCAGATTCTGATCCAACGGTCCAGAGTTTTATTTAACTAAAATTTGCAGCATTGTATTACTTAACCTGAATCCAAGAACAAAGTAGAGTCTGCATTCATTCATCGGGCATTTTACCTTTGCGTTGACCTGGTGATCCTACCAGTAACACAATTCCTGTTCTAGAGTGACAACGCCTATTAACTATATTGCATCTGGAGCAGTGTTGTCACCTGCCTACAGAACACATACATATAAATGAATGTTTTCTATAATTATTTTTGTAGTGTTTTCACTGTCTAAAAGCCATGATGAGGATGATGAGGACCACGAGTATGACGACTATCCTAACTACTCCAACGACTCCAACCGCGCCTATATGTAAGAATAAGATGCATGGAGTTTGTCTTCATATAAAACCACACTGTCTTATTGGTTGCCTGGCTGTCCTGCTGATCCAGAGCTCTCAATGCCCTGATCCATATTCATGGGTGATTCAAAAATGTATTGTTGCTGATGGATGGGCATGATAGCCAAAAGATAATTTAGCTGTGGCCACTTTTTTTTAACTTTTATTTTTGTTTAGTTTGGATTGATCACATGACAGTGTTGCAGGACTTTCCTAACTGTGGGCGGTCCTGAATGATAAAAGGGCGGTGCTTATATGATGACATCATGATGATGACATCATCACTTCTCTAAGGGTGTGTGGCTTTTACTCCCTCCATGCAGCCTTTGATCTATCTTTCTAGTTGTATCATGCAGTTATGTTAATTGGCTTCCCCCTAAAATTGACCCTAGACTGTGTTATTGATATATCACTATAGTAGATTATGAGCCCCTTTGATGGAAAACTAATTATGAGACTATGGACTTTGTACAGCGCTACATAATATGTTTGCGCTATATAAATGCTGTGTAGTAATAATAGTAATAATCATATAAGGTATTATTCAAGATTGTAAGCTCTTCAGTCTGTATTCATTTGTCATTTTCAGCCCCTATTTGCATATTATGTTGGAGCATTAAAAATCCTGTTTATTATTTTTATTAATAATATTAATAATAATATTATTATTAATAGTAATATTAATAATAATAATAATAATTAATAATAATAATAACGATTAAACCCAATCGACTGAGGACATCTAGTGGCAAAGATGTGGAACTGCAGGAGATGTATAGCTACAATGAGGGGACTGTAAGTGTCTCCTTAAATTAAGTTTCTGCCTTGCAGCTGATTTTTTTTTTTTGGTTCATACAAACATAATCCCAATGCAAGAAGCAACTTTTACTTTACACAGATTTTCTTTGCTTTTCACAGTGATGTGCTTCCAGATGACGGCTGTGCAAAGCCAGTAGAGGTGGAGTCTCCTTCTGTCCTGGCCAATCGGGAGAGCCTATCCTCAGGTACCAATAAATTTTGAGCTTTTATTCTTTTTGGAATATTGTACAGCTCAGTGGCAGTTTCCAGTTGATCACATACTGATCCTGCTGCCTGGTAGTGCATCAAATACCACATTTGCCCATACATAGAGGGGTCCTTAAAGAGGACTGAAACTAAAAAAACAAAAAGTCACCAAAAATTGGAAGTTTTTGGCAGAAGAGACGTACAAAACAAATTTTTGCCAAATAAATTCCTGGGTCCTGAAGACGTTTTGTTCTTTCCCCACGTGGCACAGATCCTTAGAAATTTCTCAAATAGATTCCTGTTTGATGGAATCTTTTCACTTTCTTTTCCAACATTCTCTCTGGTTTTCTATGTAGATGGACTTTCCGATGTTCCCTTTTCTCCAACCTATTCCCAGCCCTTACAAAATTTGGTTGAACCCCCTAAATGGTCACTGAAGCACCAAAAGCTATAGTTTGTGTGCATTTTTATCAGTTGGAAACACCATTATTCACTTTGAGATCATTACAAAGCACAAGGGGGCGCTCTCTGTGCCTGGAGGAAAAGAAGTTTAAGCTCAGGATAAGGAAGGGATTCTTCACTGTAAGGTCTGTGAAAATGTGGAATCGGCTCCCTCAGGAAGTAGTCTGAGCAACTTCTATAGATTGCTTTAGGAAAAAGTTGGATGATTTCTAGAAGCACAGAATGTAACTGGGGATTAAGGCTTTAAAGTAAAGATAACAGAGACTGCTGATCCAGGGAACATCCGATTGTCTCATGGAATCAGGAAGATATTTTTTCCCCTGTTGGAGAAAAAATGGGATATGTTTATTTCCTTAGTGGTTGGACTTGATGGACTTATGTCTTCTATCAAACTGACCTGACTTACTATGTAACAAAGTAACTTACAATATTGAAGTCCCTTGCCTTTCCATTGGATAGCGCTCACCATATTTTTGTTTTTTCAGCCATTTATGTCAACGTGGAGGATCCAACTGAATCCAAGGGTAAGTAGCAAACCTGAAGCTTGGGGGGTTTCTGTGCCTGAGAAAAGGGGGTTATTAAAATGAAACTTAAAGCAGAATAACCCAGCAATGAATGCATGTTGTATGGCCCCTTAATAAAGCCCTTGCTCTCCCTCAGTGGCCATGCTCGCTCCTCTGGTGATTGCCACTAAGGCTTCCTTTATATCTTGCTCCTGTGCAAATAAATGCAGCGATGCTAATGTGCACCATACCAAGGAATAACCCAACACACGGCACCATGGAGGGAACAGGCACTTACCTCCATCAAGGTTCCTATAATGGTAACATAATATCTGGGCACCATCTAAGACAATGGGCTGATTTCGGCATTTCTGAGTTTCTCTAACCATTTCTACTTATAACAAAGATTTTTTTCTCTTTCAGAAGCCAGAGATGACCACAATTATGTAAATGTGGGGGATTCCAAGGGTAAGTGTTAATATGGATAATTGAAATGAAGAAAGAAAACAGTTTTTTTTAGACAATGTAACAACTGTATTCATATAAATCCACAAATAAACATTGGTTATATTACAGTATGTTGTAGTGTGTGGTTATGCCATTCAATCGTCATAGGCATAGAGACCAATAACTATACAAAAGTTATCCCTAACTGGGTAACAATGGTAGAAGGTAGGTATTATTTGTCTTCTGACCCGACGCGTTTCGCTTGAAGGCTTCCTCAGGGGATTGGATGAGACTGGCGGTATGTTTTCCAATGTGGTAGGTTTTCTGAATTGTATATGATGTCTGTGGTGGTAAAAGGCAAGGAACAGAAGTGCAGGAAATCCACAAATTTCTAGAGAGGTTAAATTTATATTATTTGGGTTGATTAATTAAATAAAGCATTTATATATAGTGGTTATCTCTATATGTACATATAATTATTTCTATATACATTGGAATATAATGGTACTTAGTGGTAAATTAGGTGTTAATATAAGTGTTAATATAATGATCATCAGAGAGCTGATCAGTTGTGTGCAGTGCTAGCTGAGGGTCAGGACTAGGAGCCAATCCGGCTCTGCTGCATGCACATGTGCTAAGATTGAGCTGCTACGGAAAATCAGAATGAGCAGGGGATGACTTATCAGTCTGCTGCTGCTCAGTCTCTGTCCAATGACAAGCAGGGGGTTGGGAGGTGACCAAGCTGCATTAAATAACTGCAGCAGAGAAAATCAGGTCATCATCCTGACCAGAAGGTGCCATGTGATGGAGCTGATGGCGTTGAATCATTCTGATTTATATTTGGAGCACACCAAATGAGATGGGACCCTCACCTGACTAAAGGGGTCTTTGCACTGGAAACCCCCAAGAGACATAAGGGGGGCAGTAGACTATTTAAACCTTTTGGCATCTCTATATTAAAAGATGTTTGGGTTTGTGAACCTTGGTTGAAGTTGATGGCACCAAATCTCATCAAAGTTTATGGGGAAGGGGAAAATCTTATTTACCTAAGCGGGCTGGGTTATCCATTGCTTCAGAATATTGGTTCTCGTGAGCCAAAGGTCAAAGGCTATGAACTGTTTCTCATATTTTCTGGTGGGAGACCAAAACTTTTGGCCAAAAATCTGCAAACTTTGGAGCTTAGCAGCTGACCCAAAGTTTATCACCATACAGAAACTGATTGAAGGAAACTTGTACAGACAACATGCCAATGGTGACCTCTCCCCTTTAAAGATGGCTGTTGTTTGGCCAATGTTGATCCAATGGCTTTACACCAAACATCCAGCCGCCCATCGCAGAGTGACTCCATCGTTCTTTGACAACTTTTTTCTTTTTTTTCCCTTCTGTTAGAGAGTCTGGAATACGTCAATGTGGATGAAGCAGCGAAGTCTTCCAGCTTCCCTCATGGCGGTGAGTTCTAGATTATGGTGGAAATATCATACGGCCCCCCCCCCTTTCAACTAGCCACAACTTCTATACCATCGTCACCTCTTCAGGCCCTATCACACCAGCTATAGGGCTGTATTAAATGTTCCAGGAACACCAATTCCCAAGCCATGGTAATCAGGTGTTCACAGCTCCACCCACTGTAAGCTTTTTGCTCTATAACGGTAAATCAGACATTGGATCTCCTTTTCTAACTGCTGCAAATGAAAATCTATTGCATGTCCTTTATTGCAGACAGAGATGATGAAGATATGCCAGATTATGAAAATATGGGGAATGATCATATAGGTAAGTGGGAGCCGTGTTTTATATACTCAATATTGTATTTGATTTGAGGATGTGGCTTTGCTGGAGCTGGAGGTTTATAATCTTCTTCGGGTGTAAATAGGGAAGGGTTTTTATCGCCATGGGCCCCCTCACTTACTGCCAAGGTGACAACCGGGACAGGAAGGAGCTGCATTCTTTCCAATGGTGACACTGACAGTAATGAAACCCTAATAGAAAGTTAAATCCTTCCCTTCTTTGAGAGGGTTCATTCAGACTTATTGGACCCAGCAGACCAAAAAAGTTCTGACCCTTGTGGTCCATCTAACCTAAAGTTCCTTTATCTTTTCAGATTAACCCACCAATGATGGACGGTGATACATTTACCAATCCATGCTTCTTCCATTTGCTGATTACAACCCAATTTTTCATTGTACTACTGAGATATTTTATTGCATCAAGAATATTATAGATCATCTTTCTTCTGTTCCTTGCATGAGTGCGGACCTCCAATCTCAAGCCAATCAGAACTGTGGCATCATGGTCACCCCTTGCTTGCAGCAAGTCCAGAAGATTTGACATTGGATTGGAGAAGATGCCTCATCTTCCATCCTCATACCAAGATGGCGGCTGGTTTTTAAACCAATGGACCATCAAAAACTAAATTTATGAAAATGTTTTTTTTAATTTTGTGGCAATAGCCAAATTTTACTATCTGGACCTGGATTTAGTGTCTGATTGGCGGAAGTAAGAAAAAGGGGCGTGGCTGTTCAATAGGAAAATTCTCATCTAATTGGAATATCATCATTCCTTCCAACATTTCCATTATACAGCATGGACCCACCAAGGTCTTTCACATAATAACCATTGGGTGAAAAAAGGACAGAACTGAAATTACGTGTTGAGGAAACCCTCAGGCTTTTCGATGCTTTGGACTTTTAAGCTTCAAAAAGTTGTCTTTTCATTTTTGGATTTCTTCTCTGAATGGATTTATCAACTGACTGTAATTTTTCCAATCCAATCAATTTCCTGTTTATTATTCTAATAACACATTTATACTACTCTCTATATATGTCCACTGTATACACTATGCTGGTAATGCTTGCTCCTCTTGGGTGGGACCTGTTGAGAGAGTTTTATAAGCTCCTCCCTTTGAACTACCAATGAGAAGTGCCTGTGGGAGGGGCCTTGACAACTTCACAGTGACACTGTCTAAAAATTATTTTTAAGATTTATTTTTTTAAGTTTTTTTTTTTTTAAATTGATTTGGGATACTTTAATTTACTTCAAATTATCCAATTAAGTTGAGGGTGGTGTTATGTTTTAGGTGATCATAGTCCTACCTAATTTTGACAAAATTTTGTCAAAATTTTTGAAACAATTCTGAAATCATTATATTCATTACATCATATTCTAATATTTTTGATGAAAACAGAATCTTTTCTTGTCCTGTAGATTTTAGGTGCCCTTGAGGAAAAACAAGACGGTGATCTGTAGACTAAGGCACTATTTCTCTTCCAACCCCAACTACTATGGAAGACTAAATAAATCAGTGGTTGTTACTTCTTTTAGGGAGATTTGTTGGTGAGATTTACCAACCTACCATTGGGGCCTCATCATAGCGAATACAGGAAACACCAACTGGGCCATTTGTGGCCATATCGGGGCGTGGTCCTCTCCTCCTGTATCACTGTCTGTATTAGTCTGTCATTTGCAATCCCTATTTAATGTACAGCCCTGCGTAATATGTTGGCGCTATATAAATCCTGTTTATTAATAATAATAATAATAATAATAATAATAATAATATTGGTTCCCCAAACAAGTCCCTGCTTCCCCCTAAACCCACAAGACATCCCCCGTAGCCCTGTCCCCCCCCCCCCCCAGCATAATGTTTAGACAATGGACAAATATGAGAACAATGGTGATGCCTTCCATCAAGAAGGGTCAGTCTGGAGAGCCCAGGAGGATGGTGGGGTCAGTAGAGCCAAAATGGGGAAAGGGGGCTACCTTACTATTGCAGTAGCACCCTGCAGTGCCCAGGTCTGTGTGCCTTCCCTGTGCAGCAAACTGAAGTGCCATCAGGAACTGGCCATAGGGAGACTGCCAAGATCTCTGCACCAGACGTCTCTCCATCCTGGCATTGACTGGGCACTGTTCAGCTCCGGAGCACCCAGGGTACTATGGGATTAGAAGCTGCACTCAATAAATGGCAGCTGTAGTATCTTTGAATAACCAGTCATATGCCAAAAAAAGTAGGAATTCGCTTTTCACATAATTGGTGAATTAGGGCCACTTTTGGACTTGTGGTAGAAAACCTAGCTAACTGTTCTATGCACCAAGAAGCTGGAAACTTCACCACAGGTCAACACATTTGCTCATGTTGCCCAGAGGAGAAAAAGTAACCTCTTGGCGAGAAGCAACCATGCCACAACTTTCAGGAACTCTGCCACAACCTCATCTCAAATGAGTGCAAACCCATGCACAAAATGGTTCCAAACTGCTCCTATTCAGTTAGTTGGGAGCACCGTTAAGCTGAAATGGGCCCACAGTGAATCTTTATTCAATTCAATTTGTAACTCATTTAGTAAATCGGGCTCAATGTATTAGGGAGGGAGGAACCAGATCCGGAAAGGAAAGACAGCCAGTGGGCGATTCAATCCACCACCATTCACCCAACATGGAAATCAGTTTCGGGTGCCGTATTGGAGCAATCATTCCTACCAGGATTCTATAGACCTCTAGGGTTTCTCCATCGGTTGATGGGGTTCCTTGGGGTTTGGCTGATTGACCTCCAATGTGATGATGATCTCTTAGTTTCATGGCTGGGGCCACTTGGCCAAGCCGATTGTATGACCCAATTCTATCTATAGGGAGAGAATTATTTTGACTCACCACTAATGTAGGGTGAATTTTTTTCCATTAATCTCCTATGGTGTTACTAGGGGTCCCCCAAGACCTGAAAATTATTTCCAGAGTTCCTCAGTGGTAGAAAGGTTGGGTAAGGCAGTATTGAAGTATTTTTCCTTAGTACGAATGTTTAATTTTATTTATGTCTTGTAAATTTTTTCTTATTACACTTCTGACAAAACCTGAGATTTGTTTCCAATGATAAATACGTCCATTGTACAAAAGATGAATTCTATACACAGTGGGCACTTGCACTGAATTTGGGTCCCTATGAGAACCCCTTGTGGCTGAGGAGGGTACAGCAGCACAGTTTGTACCCCGCTATCTCTGCCCCCTTCTATACAAATGTTAAACCTGAGAAATTTAATCTATGTAGATACAGTCCGTGGCATTTCTATGACTTGCTACTTCCTGTTATACGAATGACAATAGGTTCTTTTTACATTTAGAGTTTACAATTTTCATGAGGTTGTATATAATTGTATCTATTTTATGTTTGTAGATTAAAGCTTCTTAATGTATGCTTGTTTTTTGTTTGTGTAAAATTACTAAAATCTCATGTAAAGCTACATACACATGTCATACGATTTTCACCTAGAATGAACGTCCGTGCTCGTCTGTTATGGGTGCAGAAGTTCCCCAATGTCATTCATCAGTTTGCCATGGTGGATTGATGATTGACAGATCATCTTAACACAAGAAGGTTCTTGTGTGGGCACCTTTGGTTCACCTACAATGGTTGTGGCCTAATATAGTCGACATGGGCTGAACTGGGAGACAATGAAATCCAATCTGAAGATCCCCAGGACAATTGTTGATTTGTTGGGTTGAGTTTGTTCCAATTTTATCTCCAACATTTGATCTGCATTGGGATTGGTTGGTCAATGCCATGTTCCTTTTGTCATTGCTGGGCAACAAAAGTGAATATGACAATATAAGAAGTAAAGGAATGTGTCTGAGATCTGGTTGGAATTCCAAATTTTTTATGGTTGCCAATGGAATGGGAGGAGGAGATATCCTCTGTTGGGGTCACCTGCTCTGGTGATAACTTAGAAGAGAATTCTCCTCACTTTTGATAGGCTTCCCTTTCATTCTATGTTGAGTTTTTGGAATGTTGAGGGAACACTTCTATAGGCCAAGGACTGTGACCTGGAATGTTATGTATAGTCTGACTTTTCTCAATGTGGTTTCCAAGGTGGATGAGATTGGGTTGGCCATTAAAATGAGGGTTGTATTTCAACCTAGCTTCATCCACCAGCAGTTCAACCAAGATGCTCATTGCACTGTCTGACTTGGAGATAACCACTAGAGGGTGCACATATTATAGAGCAGAACTAAAATTTGATCAGGCAGGGCATTATTGCATAAAGGTGCAGAAGATTCTTATACCTGTCTGATCGCTCTGGGGAACTGGGTCTGCTGGGATTGAATGATGAGCTTGAGTGTCAATAAGAAGGTTGAACAGCACATCTAGAAAGAGAAGAAGCAAAACTGCAACGGAACCAGAATAGGTGAGTATAGCGGGGTTTTGTTCAGAATAATACTGGCTGGGCACAATACACCCACAAGGAACCTACTAAAACAAACCCTGTCTGGCTCAAGCCAAGCCCAGGGTCCTTCAATTCCAAAAATATCCAAAAGCCCCTCAAAAAAGTAATTGAGCAGCAGCTGCAATAAAAAAACAGCCCCAGTTTTAGTTATTTTTCTCAGAGAGTCAGAGCGTCGGTTGATGAAACTAGAACAGATCACAGTAGCCGATTGAGGAGGCAGCTTCCTGTCCTGTGTGGTTTTGGTGGGTTCACGTAGAGCGTTGGCCTCACATTCTGCTCTGACTCACCTCTGGGGGTGGAGAGTAAAAAAATTACAGCTTACGCTTCATGGTAACACCTCTACAGGACCATTGGGCAACATAGACAACGCGAAAGTTGGGGCTGATGAAAAGAAGGCTTAGCAAAGATCTGAAGAAGTCGAGGAACCTGGAGAAGACATCAGAAGGTCTGAAGGACCTAAAAAGTTTTGGGCGTGCAATTGAAGACAAAAACCAAAGCTTAAGAAATTGGAGATCCAAAAAGTTCTAAAAAGGCCAAAAGGGCCAAAAAAGTTCCATATTAGAGGGCACAGAAGAAGGAGAACACTACAAAATTAGGCCGGAGAAGGAGGACATTTCAATAAGAGGAGAACAATGTGTTAGGGAACCTGAAAGTCAACAGTGGAAGGAGCTGCTGAAGGGTATAGCTATGATCTTCACCGATGGACTGACGGTTTCTCCTGCTTGGATTGCCGGGCTGCTGGCGGTGTCAGCAATGGCTTTCTTCCTCGGTTGCGTCGGTTGTTGGCAACGTAAGTAATCACAAATTTCATTCATGCATAGTCAGCGATATTCATGCCTATCTAAACCACCTTCAGAAACAGCTGAGCCCATGAAGATGACTTACAATGCTGACTACTATCTATCTATCTATCTACTATCTATATATGCTAGACTAACAATCTAACGATACAACAAAAACTTCTTAGATTACATGGAAAGTTTATATAAAGCTAAATGTTTTTGAATACTTTTGGATAGCTTGGTAAGGGATCGGGAACCGATTGCTTTTTTATTCCTTTTAGGAGTCCAAAAAGAGATTTCATCTCAATCCAGATTGCATTGGGTATTGGAGGTAAATGTGCCCAATGGGAGAGACGGCAAAAAAAGTTTTCTTTACCATTGCCTATTCAAAAGGAAAAAGCAAAAACATTTGACTGTAGAATTTCTTCAATGTTTTTGATTTGCTTTTTGGCATTTTAGTAGTTTGTGACTTGGAATTGGTTAGTCAACATGAGTACAAAAATGAATCCAGACCCAAACTTTTTTGCAAATTCACTGGCGGCGTCCAATTGTGGCTGAACTGCCCACCACCACTGCAGTTGATTATAAATGATGTCGGTCCCATAAAAGGGGTTAAATATGGCTGATTTAGGGTAAATTCAGTTCATATACATGGGCATGAAAACTTTTTGATCCAGTTTAGATCTGTGAGCTGTGGTGATGCACGTTACCCTAATACATGTTATATGTACGGCTGTGCCATTCATTTTTCATGCCACCCCCATGCATGATGCCAGCCCACCTGCTTCATGCAAATTATTTTTGTTAGCATGATGTGTTTTTTTTTTTTAACATGTTGTTGATTTTTATTTTTGTTCCTTCTAACACTTTGTTGTGTTTTCTATTTTTGTTGTTTTTTAACACTTTGTGTTTTAATTTTGTATTTTGTTTTTTTTTACACATTGTTGTTTTTTATTATTGTTAATTTGTTTTTTTGTTTATACATTTTCAATGAGCTGTTTAATGCTAAGCACAACATATAAAAATATTATGCAAGCATAACCCACCACCATAGATCTAACAGGGCTCCCAATGAATATCTATGAGAATGAAAATTTAGAATCAGAATAACACACTGATAGAGCTCTAATAAAGGTTATAAAACAGGGAATAATATTCTTATAAAACAGGGGATCAGACATTCCCTCAAGCATTCCTTTGTGGGAGTCTTCCAGGTCCATATGTTTCAACGACCATACTTGCTTCCCACCAGGGAATGTTTGGGGTAATGTGAGATTTCCTGT
Source organism: Pyxicephalus adspersus (assembly GCF_032062135.1). Lineage (NCBI taxonomy): Eukaryota > Metazoa > Chordata > Amphibia > Anura > Pyxicephalidae > Pyxicephalus > Pyxicephalus adspersus. The sequence continues at coordinate 5,959,724 of NC_092864.1, forward strand.
TTTATAAATAGAGCCTATGATTAGAGGATCTGTTTTTGCTTTATTCCCCACCGAGTGGCCAAATCTGAGTATAAAATGATGCCTATGAGTATATTATACTGCAGTTTACCAATCCTTGGATGTGGGTGCTGCATTCGTTTTTACATATTTAGCAAGTATAGGAAAAATACATCTTGATTCTGCCAGAAACCCAGCGACCTTGCCGGTTCCTGTGAACTGGAAACTTAATTTCTATCTCCACTGAGTAATATACATTTCCCTTCAATTCACAAATTAAGAAGAACAAAGGGAACGTGTTTATATTCCAGCATATGTGATAACCAAGGTTGCCTCCTATGGGTAAATGAATGGACTGAAGCAACTTCTTTTCAGAGGAAAATAAAGAAATCAATTCTGAATAAAAGGAAAACTAAAGCAGTCACCACATCTCATATGATGCAATAGAGAGATAAGTCATGTGACTATATTGTGTCATTACATGATGAAGGAATCCTCAGAGCACTTTGGGATAGCTGAAATGACAGCACAGCTTGCTTTGTAGTTCCCTTTAGCTGCTTGAAATATATCACAGTGTATTTATTTTCCCTTTCATAGATACGTCACATGGCCGCCCTGATCACCGTCCTGCACCGCCGTAAGTACATTAATAAGTGTGCACCGTTGAAGAGGAAGCACCATACTTTTTTACCTTTTGATGGCTGTTTGTGTTGCATTTTTGTACTGTTTATAGATTTGCATTATCTTGAGTTTTACCCTGCTGAGATTACACAACCTGCTGAGATAAAATGTCATACAGGTAAACCACATAGGGAAGGGGAATTGTTTTTTGTGGCTTTTGGACTTCATTCCTAAATCCTCTGTGGCTCCATGTGGGTTGAATAGGTGTTATCTGCCAATGGCAATGATATAGCCCAATCCTGGTGTATCTGGAAGCCACAGAATAAGTATAGGTGAGTGGATGGGGGAGGGGTACAGGATGGGTCCTGTAGTTCACATAGGGGAGAGTGTAGTCTGATCATTTCACTATGACATTGTCAGCTTACAACAGGAAGTTAGGAGTTCACTAGTTTTCAGCAGGCATTTGAATTTGCTTACTTTGGACACCGTAAACTCACAATGTGCATTAGATGTTGCAGCAAGCAAGATAAAGCCCACCCCGTTTTGTCAATCATGAATGCTCAGCATTATTAGGGATGAATGAGAATGCCGTAGGCAAAGTTCCAATGGGTTTGCGAACTTTCAGCGAAATTTGGCGAAACCATCGGAAGTAACTATAGGAGGATTATCATGGCTGCATTCATAAATATAGCCATGGTTTATGAATGAACGCAGCTGTGGGAAAATTCAGAGGATTTTTCCCACGCTGTATTCATTCATGAACACATAGTACGAGGGTGCAACAGCAATCAGAGGAGCGGAGCTGTCTTGCAGGTCCCAAAAATTTAGTCTCGCCGGCCGAATTTACAAAGGTCATTCTCGCCTACATGTTTGCTAAGAGAGAAAGGCTCAATTTGTAGCGAGACCGAATTTTAAAAAATTAGCTTGCTCATCCCTAAGCATTATACGAAGATTATCTGGTTCTGTACATTTTCAGGAATCTATGTAAAGCACCCTACTGGCCCCTCCCACCAGCCACAATCTGTCTGCATTGCATAGAGAAGCTCAGAAACTGATGACATCAGAGCAGTGATGTCTTAAATTATTCTCAGAGCCGGGTTATTGGTACTCCCTCTACCTTTTCATATTTGCTTCCCCTTGGATTTTCCTGTTTAAGTAATTTCATGTTTTCTTCCCAAAGGACTCCGGACTCTGAATACCACCCTCGATACCAAACAGGTAAGTTTTCCTTTTCTATAAAGGTGGCGGGGATCCAGCACATGGAGAACTACAAGTCTCAGCTTCTGGCTGTATGATGACCCCCCTTGAAAGATTTTGGGGGGTTGTGTATGCTTGTGTCCTTTATTAACAGTCATGCTCACAGTTCTGTTTGTACTTTTAGATCTGTATCCTCCAACCCCCGTGCCGTCCTCCGCTTTCAACTCCCAGCCAATCACAGGTAAGATTGTGTTACCCTATTATGGATGGTACAGGTTAATGTAATGCAGTGCCATATATAGAATGTGCCACCTTGCCCAGCCCCTGGCACAGCTAGATTATTTCCCCTATGCCCCTCTCACATCTCACCCATACTATGGTCACCCCGTCTATGGCTGGAGTGCCATCTCAGATCTAAACCCCCAAGTCCAGGTCATCCCTCAACTACACCCAATCTACTGTCTCCATTTTTCCAATTATATTGGGGAAGCCCATTTTTTTTTCCTGAAATGGGTAATATACAATTGTCCAATAAATAATAATACACAGCACAAACAATATTTTACAAATATATTGAAAGATAATAAGATAAAACATTGTGATTTCCCTATTGCCTGGGGGGATTGCACACGGAGGACATCTAGTGGATTCTGTAAGGTACAGCAAGGCATTTGACCAATGAAAACAACTGGGAGGAGTGACTAAAGCAAGGTGGGCTGGGCACTGATGTCAAAAGACCAATAATTAAACATATTGAGAGGAGTCAGTGATGTCATAACAGAAAGTGGGCGGGTGAGCTCATTGGTGATGCTATGATTGGTGCAGGAATGGTACAATAATTTTTTGTAAAATAAGGGTTTCAAGGTTTTTTAGGCCATGGAAGCTTTTATTCTTTTAGCAGCACATTTACTAATGATATGAGATGTAAGTTAGATATTGAGCTGGGTTTGATACAAAGTGAAGAACTACAAGTGCATTCAGACTGTCCTATAATGGGGTCTACTCCCACCGGCCACTTTATTAGGTACATCTTCATAGTACCAGGTTGGACCCCCATTTTCTATCATTCTTGGAACCAACATGGTGCTGGGAACTTTCCTAAGGAATACTGACATGGTAGCATCATGTGAGATTTGTCAACTGCCCATCCAATATAAACCTAAGGGGGCCAAATTGTGCCAGGAAAAGACCCCTCCCCATCATTCTACCACCCCTGGCTTTAATCATTGACACAAGGAAGTATGGACCCATGCTGCCATGTGGGTAATGCCAAATTCTGACCCCATCGTTGGAATGTCAAAGACTCATCAGACCAAGGCAATGTTCTTCCAATCTTCTCTTCTCCAATCTTGGTAAATTGTAGCCTCAGGTGCCCCTTCTTGGCTGACAGGTATGGTCTGCGGCTGCTGTAGTCCATCTGCTCCAAGGTTGGGCATGCTGTCTATTCAGAGATCTCTTCTTCAGACCTGGAGGGGTAAGAAGTGGTTATTTGAGTTCTTCCCTTTCTATCAGCTCCAACCAGCCCGGCCATTCTCCTCTGACCATCGGCATCAACATGGCATTTTCACCCGGGGAACAGGGCAGTTTTTTTTTACCTTCCTCTGGATCAACTGTGCATAGATGGTTGCATCTGGAATATTCCATCCATCTGGTCCTTTTAATCCTCAACGTCTTTTTTCACTCTGACTACTATGTAACAGCCCCTCACTGGGTATTTTGCCCCATTATCTGTAATCCCCAAAGATGGTTGTGGGTGAAAATCTCAGATCAGCCCTCCTGGCACGAACAACCATGGCACGATCAAAGTCACTGAAATCCACTTTCTTCCCCATTCTGGTGCTCAGATTGTCCCGACAATGTCTACATGCAGAAATGCATTGCTGCCATGTGATTGGCTGGTGAGATATTTGGGTTTACAACCAGGTGGACAGGTGTACCTAATAAAGTGGCCAGTGAGTCTAATACTCCCCCAGGTGTGGCATATAGTTTGGTAGGAAATAGACAGGTGAATCATCATTTTCATTATTATTTATTGACCAATACAGCCAATTTTTTTTCACCTTTTTAGAAGACAACGACAATGATTATGAGGAAGATTTCGAAGATCGTAAGTAGAAATTAAAATTCATTACAGCGAGATTGAGGTCGTCGTCACTCATAACCTTATATTTCAATTATTGGGTTATCCAGGGTTAAATTTAGATCCAATGGTGGGGTTACCTGCAGTAGTCTCCGCCTCTTTTCATGATGTCACAATAAAGGCGTGGTCTCTCATAAGTTGAATGGATCTTGCCAGTAACACAGAGGTAACCACACTCACTGTATTGTATCTATAGAGGAGAAGAGTTGTCACGCTAGGACAGGAAGTGAGTTAGGACTACAGAAACCCCCTTTATGTATAAATAGCAGAATGAAGGGGGGGATATTATAGAAATCCAATAATTATCACAAAAATGATTACATTCATTTTTTATTCTCAGTGAGATGAACGGCTGAAAGGTAACAGGAAACCAAGCTTACCACTTTCCTCGCTCCCCATCCCCTCCCCCGCCCCTCACTGCTACATGCTGCGCTACTGTCTAGGGCGGAAATAGAGGCGGTGGTTGTGTTTTGAGAATACGCATCCTGAGCTGTGACATAAAAATCTTAAAATGTAAAATGTGAAGCTTAGAGCTTCTCTTCCAACAGGCCAATCAGAGAGAAGCTTTATTATAGGGGTTCAGTTCATCTGAGTGGGGATTTGCTGTAAATTGGCTGGGGTTTGCTGTGATTGGTTCTTAGGGTTAGCCAATGGGTTTAGGAATGGGGGTCCTGGGCTGAACCCTGTGCAGTGGGGTCTCCTCCTACCCATTGAGCCTGCCCAGTCCTGAAATTTACACAGCTCTGTCACATAGCATAGCAGATTTAATGAAGGGGAGGCTGGGGGGTAAATTTAATGAAGGGGAGCCCGGAGGGCAGATTTAAGGAAGGGAGGCTGTAAGGCAGATATAATAAAGGGGGGGGGGAGCAGATTTAAATAAGGTAAGGCTGGAGGGAACATTTAAAGAAGGGGGTCTGGGGCAGTTTTTATAAGGGGAGGCTGAAAGATAGATATGATGAAGGGGAGGCTGGAGGGCAGATATATTGAAGGAAGGAGGGCAGATTTAATGAAGGGGGGTGGAGGGCAGATTTATTGAAAGGGGGTGGAGGGCAGATTTAATACCAGTGACCTCACTGTATATTTTGTGATTTCTCCATGGCAGTGACTGCTCAGAACATTCCGGATCAGCTGAGTCAGTACGTATGATAATCTTTCGATTTTTTACAATAGTTGCCCCTCCCCCAGGATTTTATTACCTGTGATAAAGCACCAGGTGTACTATTGTCATGTCTGTCCTGTTTTTAGCTTTCTTCCTTTTTCATCCTCCATTGATGCTGATCTCCCTCGGCCTTCATGCAGCCTCCCATCCTCATTTATCTCTCCAGCTGCTTGGCTGGCCTTCCTGATAGTGATGAGCAGACTAGGCAATGTGTGCCAGCAAAACCGCCCATAGTCACCACCAGGGGGCGCATGTGACAACAACATACAAGAGTCACTGGGAGACAGCTGTCACCTTATATCAAGAGGTGCCAGATCAATGAATGTTACAATGAATCTCCACTGAATGTGACAATGTATCTCTAATGAATGTTACAATGAATCTCTTCTGAATGTTACACAAACTCTCTACGGAATGTAACAATGAATCCTTAATGAATGTGACAATGAATCTCTAATGAAAGTGACAAGGAATCTCTACTGAATGTAACAATGAATCTCTGCTGAATGTTACAATGAATCTCTAATGAATGTTACAATGAATCTTTACTGAAAATTACAATGAATCTCTAATGAATCCCTTATGAATGTTACAATGACTCTCTAATAATGTTACAATGAATCTCTAATGAACATTACAATAATCACTTTCAATGTGACCAAGAATCTCTAAGGAATGTTACAATGAATCTCTAATGAATGTTATAATGAATCCCTAATGAATGTTACAATGAATCTCTAAAGAATGTTATAATAAATCTCTAATGAATGTCCCTATTTAATGTACAGCGCTGCATAATATGTTGGCGCTATATAAATCCTGTTTAATAATAATAATAATAATGAATGTTACAATGAATCTCTAAGGAGTGTTACAATGATTCTCTAAGGAGTGTTACAATGAATCTCTAATGAATGTTATAATGAATCTCTAAGGAATGTTACAATGAATCTCTAAGGAATGTTACAATGAATCTCTAAGGAGTGTTCCAATGAATCTCTAATGAATGTTACAGTGAATCTCTACGTTTCCTTCCTAGGAGAGCTCCGAATTCTGTGCCATCCCAGAAATACACCAGAGGTGAGGATTCCGGGATTCCGCGTATCAATGCGATGCTTCTCAGGTTCGGTTTGGTGTCATTGGTTGGATGAATCTCCTATTCAGGCTGCAGGAAGTCAGCCCCAGAGCAGCTCAGTGACACCTCAGATAATATTGGATTCTCTGATTGGGGACACTCATGAATTCTCTCATTGCAGTGACAACGGTGAGCCTGAGCATGGAAGGTGAAGGGATGGCGCCACTCCCGGAGAGCCCCTGTCACTCGTACGAGAACGTGGTCAGTGCGAATGAATCTCTAGCCGGTAAGTGTCCGCTTTAGGAGTTTGGAAGGATTAGATGTCTGATATCTGGGGCTTTGTTAGGATGAATATACCTTACTTCCTGTTCCAGTGACAATGGCTTTACAAGACAGGAAGTAAGGGGAAATCTATGGCTGGGACACACACAGCAATAGCTGGCAGGGTTTCTGGTTATGGAGCTCAAACAGAGAATTTACAGACAGAATGGAATCAATCAGATCAGAGACTCCTCCCCCTCACACCCCAATCCTGCACATGACATTCAATCAGAGAGAGAGAGCCTGACAGCAAACAGCTGAATTGCATAGTGGGGGGAGGTAGTTACATTTTCAGTAAATAAATATCTCTGAGCTCTGTAATTATATGGGGGGTATGTAGTCCCCCCCATCCTACCGGGTATCTCCATGTTTCATATTCCGGGCCTGCGTTCATTTTCTAATCTCTGAGCGTATTAGCAGGGTATGTTGGGGATTTATGGCAGAATCAGTGGGGTCACACCAGGTCTCATCAGTATGTTAATATGGGATTGTCTCTGCATTCCCTGAAATCCATCAATGCCCAGAAGAGATTCACATTGGATTGAATAATTGGTCTGAATATTGTAAGAGAGGAGTTTGGCCAGAGGTGGCGCCAGTCTGCAGTGTGAATTGTAGTGGTATTTGTTTTGCTGCCCCCTGGCTGCCCATGGGGTAAAGGCAATCCTGCCTATATCAATTCTATCTGCAATGCTGAACTGCTGTCAGAGGTCACCAAATAATTCTCCAGCTGTGAATAGATGAAACATTTACATTGTTGTGCTGGGGTGAAATAATTTGGAAGAAATTTAGAAGTGGATTCACCGTTGGCTTTGTCCTTTGTAATAACAACATTTCTTTTTCTCTTCCAGCAGCTCCAGTGATGAGGAAAGATCACACATATCTGTGAGAAACATTTCATAACTTGTTGGGGGGGGGGGCTATATTGTGGGGCCCTAATAAAATGTGTGAATGGAAAGTAGAGAGAGAAAGGAGGGGGGAGAGAGAGGAGGGGAGAGAGAGAGAGAGAGAGAGGAGGGAGGAGTGAAGGAAAGAGAGAGATAGAGGAAAGAGAGGGGGGAGAGAAGGAAAGAGAGGGGAGGAAAGAGAGAGATAGAGGAAAGAGAGGAGAGAGAGATCCCATGCACACAGATGATGAGTTCTGACTTTGTTGTATTTTTCAGAGAAGTATTCCCCAGCAGTGAGAATGAGCTGGAGCTTCCAACAGCAGATAAAGGTATTATAAGTACTGATATTCCTATATATCATAGAAGAGATATTCCCACAAATACTTCCAAATTTCAGGGATAGGGAGTATATGGAGAATGTAGGAGGAGGAGCTGAATACACAATGTGGGTGGAGACACCAACATGGGGGCTTTGTATATCCAGCTTAATTTAAGCCCTCAAGTTTATGTTTTATCATTTTTATATTTTTACTATTTCCTGACTTGCTGCAGTTTCTAATGTTTATTGTGAGGAGCTCACTGTGTGCAGTGATATCCATGTACTCACCCCCCATGCCACCAAAAAACTCATCTTACCTGTGCTCTCTTCCGGAAGTTCCTCCATGGTAAGTGATAGCAGGGTATGGCAATTGGCTGCTAGGCCTGGGCACCACCTCAAGGGGGCAGGTCACATATACCTGGAGTTCCTGGAATTTCTTGGTGGCTGGGAAAATGGAATAAGGGCAAGAAGGAAATCTCCCCTCCTCCATCTTGTATTCTGAGTATTCCTTCATTTATACCCATGCTTCTCTATTTGCAGTGACAGCCATGAGATCCAGCGTGGAAAGTGAAGGGAAGGTGTCGATGCTATCACAGAGCTCCCGTCACTCGTATGAGAACGTGGTTCATACCAATGGCTCTCCCTCCTGTGAGTAAAATTCCCATCATCCTCTGTACACCAGCTGAAAGTTGAAATCAGGTAGCAGAAATGTCCACCATGGGTGACAGCCCTCACATTAAACAAAAAAAAAAAAAAAGATTTTTTAATTTGGAAAAGCATTATTTTATGTAGTCAGTCTGTGTAGAGGCTGCTGGTGGTTTTCTGGTTGAACACTAGAGGGCACCAGTGGGTGTTACATTGGCAGTCTCAGCTCTCTCAGCAGCAGAATGGGGTGGCTACAAATGAAGCTATTCTGAATGGAGCATGAGTTGTAGCCACAGGCAGTATAGATATGCAGAGATATAGAGAGAGATCATCAATAAGTAAGGAGGTGGAGATTTATTTCTATATATCTATAACTAGTGCATTAGGGATTTATTTTGGATTAAAACACAGATCTATCTTTCAACAGCGGCATCAGACCTGGAGGGGGATTACGTAAACCTGAGGAATCAGTGACAAGATGGCCCCTCCTGCCCTGTTCCAAATGATGGACTGCACAAATGGGGTGGGGCTTAACAATATTTGTGCGGAGTTTAGTGTTTTGGTAAATGATGTTGAGTTCTAGAACTGGGTAAATGAATGAATGTTATGAATTTGTTATCTTGCATCTCCACACACCTGGAAACAATTTACCTACCAGAGGTTGTCTGTTCAGTCAGCCTTGTGATCCACATAGAGCCATGAACACTGGACAGCGAAAGAACACATAAACACTGCCCAGAGCTATGTTCCAGTGA
>NC_092864.1:5968848-6097442 GCF_032062135.1 Pyxicephalus adspersus
CCATTACGTCTTCATCTCCTTACATTTGACGTTATTCAGTTTCCTCTGTTCTATGTGAGCTGCAACTGTTCATCTAGTCAGGAGTATGTAACACATAAAAAGCATGGGTCAGGAGTATGTAACACACAAAAGGCATGGGTCAGGTGTATGTAACACACAAAGTTCAGGATTCAGGAGTATGTTACACACAGAGGGCAGGGGTCAGGAATATGTAACACACAAAAGGCATGGCTCAAGTGTATGTAACACACAGAGGGTATGGGTCAGGTGTATGTAACACACAAAATGCAGAGGTCTGGTGTTTGTAGCACAGAGTGCAGGTGTTAGGTGTATGTAGCACAAAAAGTGTGGAGGTCAAGGGTATGAAACACGCAGAATGCAGGGGTTAGAGGTATGTAGCATTCAGATTGTAGGGGTGAGAAGTATGTAACACACAGAGTGTATGGGTCAGGTGTATGTAACATACAGAGTGCAGAGGGTCAGATACATGTGAAACATCAAGCCTAGGGGTCCGGAGTATGTAGCACACAAAGTGTAGGAATCAGATGTATGTAAGACACAAAGCTCAGGGGTACTACACAGAATGTATGGGTCAGGTGTGTGTAACATACAGAATTATAGAAATCAGGTGTATGTAGCACACAACATGCAGAGGTATACATCATACATCAGGTGTATGTAGCACAGAGTGCAGGGGTTAGGTGTATGTAGCACAAATAGTATGGAGGTCAAGTGTATGAAACACACAGTATGCAAGGGTTAAAAGTATGTAGCATACAGAGTGTAGGGGTCAGGAGTATGTAACAAACAAAGTGCAGGGGTCGTATTGCACAGAGGGCAGAGATCATGAATGTGTAACACACAGAGTGCAAAATTCACAAGGTTTAGAACACATTTTTCACTCTGTTCATAGAACTCCCTTTGACTGTGTAATATCTCAGCTCAGCAATTAAGAGAAAGAGAGAACCTGACCATCGACTAAGACTTTTTTATAGCTTTATTCATACATGCAATAGGTACAAAATCTGGCAGCTACCAGGCAGCTATCCCCAGTCATTGCCTCTTTTCCTCCCTCCACCATAATGATAATTTTGTTGGACATGCGGTTGTTTGTTGTTGCCGCTTGAAGAACCTTCTATGTTGTGGTCTTTTAACCACCATGACATGCTGCCCTCCAATCTTCAATATGCCACTACTGGGCCATTCATATGATTGGCTACTTTACCTATTAGCGGTGGGGGGAGGGAGTTACAGAAGGTGATTAGCGCAGGCTTTGTTGGGTGGTTTTGGACAGCAGGACCACCATGGTTCACCACCATCAACCAGTTCTCAACCTTCCCCCAAAGCCCTGGTTATCAATGAAATGATTTGGAGTTGTGATGTGATTTTTGAGCTGCCTGATAAGACACTGCTTCCATAGACTTCCAACGTCTTCAGAAATACTGTTGAACTCTCCTGGTGGTTGAAAATAGACATCTGGGAGCGAATTTACTTGGCGGCCCTACGTTGTCTCCAAGTATACACTGGCCAGCCTCAGCATCATAATATGAATTGGTTTGTCTGATTTCTTGCATTGGGATCGAGGGTGGGAGGAGAGGCCACTAAAAGATAATTAATGATACAAAATTCCCCTAATTTAATAATACATAAAGGTGGAAATGGTTGATGTTATATAGCCCAGACCATAGATGGATAATTTGAGAAGCTTTGGGGGAAATTTAAACTGAAAAAAAACAGTAGATGAAGAAGGTGAGGCAACACGAAGAAGACAACACCGCAGCCACCATACCAATCTTTACCGTTCGGAATTCGTCCTCAGGTCTGAATGTCGGGGATGCAACCTTGGTTGCTTTGGAGGCTAGAGTGGATTGGAGGCTGGGGTCTGAAGGATGCTGAGTGGCTGGATTGAGGTCGAGGCTGGAGTCCAAATGATGCTGATTGGCTGGGATGGGGTGGAGGCTTGAGTCTGAAGGATGCTGATTGGCTGGGATGGGGTGAAGGCTCGAGTCAGGAGGATGCTGAGTGGCTGGATTGAAGTGGAGGCTGGAGTCCAAATGATGCTGATTGGCTGGGATGGGGTGAAGGCTTGAGTCAGTAGGATGCTTAGCGGTTGCAGTGGAGTGGAGGCTGGAGACTCTACCATTGGGGGAGGCCGGAGTGGAATGAACGTTTGAAGGATCTGTATACAGACATGAATTTGGTATAAGTACATACATTGTCCATATATGTTTGAGACATCCAGGTAAAGGTACAAAAACAACTCTATAACCTGGAAAAAAGAACTGATACTCTGCCATTCATCATCATTACAAGAGTACAGGAACTAATCTGTGAAGGGGAAAGCATAACTTTAAGCAAACAGTGAAGTGCTTTGCAAATGTGCCAGCCCAGGAAGAGCCCACTCATTTTACCTGTCAAAGTCACATGACTGGTTCTCCTCCAATCATGGAGTTCCCTCTGCTCCTTAGAGGCGAGGGAACTTTGTTGGACTGGATACATGTGGCCTGATCTGTAACTATAGGATGGGGTGTGTGCATATCAATATCTAATCTCCATTATAATCTGACATTATAATGATGTGTTAATAAATACAGAGCTGTATTGATTGTTTTTTTTTATACTTGCATGGAATTTTATCCTTAAAGAAGAACTGAACCCTGACATTAAGAATCAATAAAGAGCATCAAGCACACACATGCATATATATATATATATATATATATATATATATATATATATATATATTATGTGTCATTTTGCATATGTTTTTCCTATTTCTGGCTGAACACTAGAGGGCAGCAAAGAGTTGCAGCTTTCTTCCTAAAAGATTCCTTCCACTGTGTATAATGGATGTGACGGTTACACTTGTAGTTTATACGATTACAGTATACAGTACAATGGGGTGGCTACAAATGCAGACAACCGAGCATGAATTGTAGCCACGGGCTACAATTCATGCTTACAGATCTCTGTAAGGAATAAAAGGGATTTAGGGGGATCTAAACAACAGGAGGAACAAATAGATCATTATAACAGGATTTTTTTTTGACTTGGTGACACGTTATGGTAGGATGTCTTTCACTTACCTTTGACAATAACAGCTGTTGTCACATTTTTCTCCATTGCCCGGTATTTGATGGTACACACGTATATCCCACCATCTGCCTGCTGGATGTGCACCAAAGGTAGATCTGCCATTCCCCCAGAGATTTCCTCCAGCCTTCGTTCATCACTCTCAGAATTCAGGCTGAAGGTCCATTTCTCTTCTCCCTCCTTGGACCACGATATACTCAGCAAAGACAGTTCCATTGAATTATCTGTGCTGAAATTACACTGCAGGGTAGCATTAGTCCCGGCTGTAAAGGTTACTGAAGCCAAGCCTGTAATATGTAAGTAATATTTGCTGGTGCTGGTTTGTCTGCTTTCTTTCACTGGGATCAGGAGAGGGGGAGAGACAACAAAATGATGAGATTTAATATATTATATCCACATATGTGGTCCAAACATATCATCAATGTGTCAGTAATGTTCTGCTTCTCTAAGGTGACAACACTTAGTCCATGTTTCCCAACTGTGTGTTGGTGTTGTCACATGAGTTACCAATGGAGACTACAAGTGGCCTTTTCAACACACATAACACATTATTGGCCCATGGTTGTCACCATCAAGCCTTTCTCATTGGTTGTCAGGTGGCAGGTCTAGATCTGCCTTTTCTTATTGGTGGTCAGGTGGCCAGTCCAAATCTGCCTTTCTTATTGGTGGCCAGTCTTGAGCTACCTTTCTCATTGGTGGTCAGGTTGCCAGTTTAGAGCTGCCTTTCCTATTGGTGATCAGGAGGCCAGTCTAGAGATGCCTTTCTCATTGGTGATCAGGTGGCTGGTTTAGATCTGCCATTCCTATTGGTGATCAGGTGGCCAGTCTAGAGCTGGCTTCCTCATTGGTGACCAATCTAGAGCTGACTTTCTCATTGGTGGCCAGGTGTCTAGTCTAGAGTTATCTTTTCTCATTGGTGGTCAGATGGTTAGTCTAGAGCTACCTTTCTCATTGGTGGTCAGGTGGCCAGTTTAGATCTGCCATTCCTATTGGTGGTCAGGTGGCCAGTCTAGAGCTGGCTTTCTCATTGGTGACCAGTCTAGAACTGGCTTTCTCATTGGTGGTCAGATGGTCAGTCTAGAGCTACCTTTGTCATTGGTGGTCAGGTGGCCAGTTTATATCTGCCATTCCTATTGGTGGTCAGGTGGCCAGTCTAGAGCTGGCTTTCTCATTGGTGACCAGTCTAGAGCTGGCTTTCACATTGGTGGTCAGGTGTCCAGTCTAGTGCAGCCTTTCTCAACCTTCTTTACCCCTGAGGAACCCTTGAAGTAATCTGGTCTTGGGGAATCCCTGCTAAAAATGTATTGGGGTTCAGTGTGGATAAAAGCCTCCTAAATTGGTGTCCAGCAGAAAGAATACCCCCTACAGTGGTAATTAGGACATCACCTTTTTAGATGTCTAAAAAACACAATTGGAGTCATTCTACTAAGTTTTCTCAACCCCAGAACTATACCGGCATAATCATTGGAGGTCAATCAGCCACAATTTGAGAAACCCCCAACAAACTCTGGAGGAAGCATGGCTGAGAATATCTGCTCTGGAGAATTGGGGGCATGTGGACAGGAAGTGGATAAAAGAGGATGTAGGAGATCATTGAAAGACAAGTTAAGAAAATGGCAATATGGCAATAGTTTGATAGGCAGCTCTCTAGCAAAGTAAATTGAATCCAATTGATGATTTGACCTGCAGGTTCCTTGGAAAGCTCACAAGGTGATGGAGCACCTCATGGAGCCATTCTGTTTTTGTCCTCCCCCACACACAGTTCCCCAGTAGTGATATGTTATTGGTATATGGTATTTAGTCCTTAATATGACTTACCAGTGATTAGTAACAGCAAGTTCAGGAAGATGAGGGATCTCCGCATGGTGAAGGTGAGCGGGAGGCTTTCCATGCCATGTGAGGTCTGCAGACGTTAGACTTTGGTTTTATTGCCTCCTTATCACAAGGAGCACATGCTGGCTAAGGGCGGTGGGCGGTAACGGACCACACAAAACTTCCATGACATCTTCAGATGAAAACCGTAGACGAGACTGAAGGAACTGAGGAGTCTGAAAGATTACAGAACTTCCTATCTACTCAATGTTTCAGGCCGATGGATTCATTCCCCCCTTTCCATTTAAGTGGACCTTAACTCAGGAAGCAAAGCCATCTCTGGAGCCTGGGCACTGCTTATAGATAGAGATCTGATGTGTGAGATCTTCTAAGCGACTGCTGCCTCTGGTGCCCCTCTCCTGGGATTTGGTGATGTTACTGCTATGATGGTAAATTTTCTGCTTGCCGGAGAGGAAGCTGCATCTGAGGACCTGCAATGCAAGGATCTCCCTGCTTCTAAATTACCCATTGATTGGCTCTGTTCTTACTTCACCGCTCCTGCTGCTTCTTAACTTTTTCTAAACCAGCCATCAGATTACCTTTATCATCCTCAGATCCTCCGATCCCTTATCACAGGGGGCATCCGAATTTACCTTTTTTATTCTTGTAACTATAGAATTGTACATTGTCAATGGAAAAGTTTTTTGGAACTAGTTGGGCTGTGGGTCACAAAAAATTCAGAACATGCAACCCATCATAGCAGTGAACCACATCTCAATGTTACGAGTGACTAGCACTTGCCCTCAGCTCTTTAGGCATAGCTACAACAGTACAGGTCCTCTTTATAGATAATAAACAGTAATGCCATTCAGTTTCTCATATGCTGATTTTTTTTAACAGAAAAAAGACATGTATTCTTTGAAAACATTTTCCACTTGGGACACATTCCTACAGATATCTCCAGCCTCCTCAATACTATGACCAAGTGTCTGCCTGATCGCAATCTGTCCAGTTTGAAAAGCAGGCATTATGTTACCTTTAACAGCACATTCTATCAATGCTTTTTACTAAAACCATAGCATGATGCAGGAGGCGGAGTTTGCACAATAGAACCCATCATGTAGGTGTGGAGGGGGCAGTATAATGTCCTGATGTACAACCCTAAAAAATGAGAACCCTTGAACCCCACTATGGTCCATCATTGATGACCGATCTCCTATGGATTGCCGTTCTTGGACCTCCACTCTTTCACAACCTCTCCGATTGCTGAAAATTTCCATTGATTTTTCATTAGAATGAATCAATAAATCAAACAGAATGAATTATTAGTAAACACTTTTTATTACAAAGACCTAACCAAGACAAATATTTTCTTTTTTCAATACTTATTACAAATAAAGGTCTTACAAAAAATGTTTGAATCCATACACTCACACACCTACATGCTTGCCACATATACAACGCCCATATACTTATCTATTTATTAGTTTTAACACTTTTTTTTTCATTTTTACACTCTATTCATAAAGTATTCCCCCAGTCAATTCCTCTAAAATTTGCAGACAGATGGCCATATCTCTCTACAGGTCTCCTGTTCTGACTTGTTCTGCCATCTAGTGGCCAATCATCAAAAGTGCACAATAGGAAATGAATAGGAAAGGAACAAATTTTGTGAGCGAATTCACAGGGGAAAATTGTAAAAATAGACACTAACAATTGGCTCATTTTGTTTCATACTTCGATTGATGTTAGGGAAAAATACCTTTAATAAGCAGTGCAAACTGTAAAAGAGAAAATAACCAGAAAAGTCTCAAAATCATATTTGAAAGTTTTAATAACAAACTTTTACTATTGGAAATAGTTTAATAGATTGGGGGTTCTATTTATAAACTATTCCCCTGTCAATTCGTCAGAAATTCACTGACTGATGGTCGAATCTTTTTACACTTCTCAATTTAGTTACTAATAAAACATTGACTCGTTCTGCCACCTAGTGGTCGATCTCAAAAGTGCACACCTTTCACAATTAGAAGTTTTTTTTGTATAAATGAATAGTTTCAACGAATCTAGGTCAAATTGAAAGCATAGTAATTTAAAAAGAGAGCACTGGGAGCTGTTACAATTATCTGTTCTTCTGTGTGTATAAAATGTATCATATATACTTAAATATAAACAGACCTGAATATAATCCAAGGTACTCTAACTAATGTTATCTAAAAAGAAACAGGAAAACTACATTAACTCAAGTCTAAACCTAGGTCACAAAATATGATTGTTGCTTCTAACACTCAAAACAGTAATCAAGAGAATTGCTAATAAAATTATGGTGAATAAATACATCCATGGTTTGTTATTTTTAGCACATTTATTTTAAAAGACAAAAATAAAATCACATAGACTAAGTCTGTTTATCTATTTCCCTCTTGCTACAGGTTTAAACAACCAAATTTCAAAGAGGGACTTTATTTTCACTTTGAACCTTAACATAGATTATTAAGGGAGAACCTGGGTGATTCAGCAAACCTAGAATGGATATACTAAATATTTTTAATCTAGGATAAGATCTATTTGCTTTATCACCCAGGTCCTCTCATGATAGTCTATCTTCTCCAGTCTTGGAGAACATTAATAAATCAGGGCCTTTAAGTCAACAAATCTTGGTTTATACTCGAGTACAAACACTAAATGTACATTTGGCCACTTTATTCTATCTATATTTAATTTCTTTATGTGATTTGTATGCCATTTCAATATATAAGCTGATACTCTACAAATTTTATTTTTTGAACCTGCATTATATATTTAAATTATATAAAAACACTTATATACATTAAGAATGTTTCAGCCATTAAACTGTAACAAAGCTTTGTAGGATACGTTTAAGTCCTGTAGGTATTTCCACGATTGGAAGCTGATGTTTATGGAATGGTTTTGCCAGACCCCAGTGATTATATGAAGGTGTTTGTTCATTGTATGGCCTTTAAACACAGAAACATTGTGGAAAAATTCCACAGTCTGGAAAATTGCATTGAACTCAATTGAGAGGCAATAGGGGCTGATGTGGCTTTGTTTATAAACAAAGCTATGTGTTACTTAGAAAAAGATAATTTGGCACATACCTAGCTGTAAAAGGCAATGTTACTTTATTTTACAAATATTAACCACACATTTCCAGGATTAGCCCTGGAAATGAACACGGCCACTGCTGTAATCAGAAAACCTACAACATGAAGCATTTTAAAATCAAAGAGCAATAAAGAAGTAGATGAAAAAGGCCAGGACGTTTACAGCCGCTACTGCTCCAACAACCATTCCAATTTTTTCTTTTCTGTATTGATCCCCTTTATAATCATCTATAGATAAAAAACAAAGAGAGTGGTTATGTACTGGCGGGCCTTGAGGATTTGGGGTAGAAGGATAGGAAGTGTTTAAGGTGCAGTATCTAGATTCCAACAAATGATATACACAGATTATTAACATTGATAACACTACAACATGTGATCAGGATTTATGTGCAAATAAAACATTTTTTTAAACTTGGAACCATTTACATCAATAATTGGCCTATAGGAACTAACATTCCTCATATCACACACACTTTTGTACCAATTGGGTCAAATGCATAATAACCTAGTAGAAGGTTTTTAGGTAGATTTACAGTAAGTGCATGCAATTTTTGTGCAGAAAATTCCTTGACATCCATGACCCAAGGTAAGTGTGGTAACCACTGGGACCTACATAGGCTTTTTGAAAATCCTGGCCTGAAAATAGAACATGTGCAACTTGTCAAAGCAACTTACTCAGATATCGGACTCTGCACCTGGGGCAGGCAGATGGGGGCACCCTGGGTTGTGCAACCACAAGCAGTTACACATTTGGCATTCTGGCGTGAACCTTGCATGGCATGCCCTTGTATGATTTACTGTTTTGGAACCTGTTCCAACCTGCCTGACCTTTCTGATGCCTGGTCCTTCATTGGTGAACTTGGCCTGCCTGACCTTTCGACTGCCTGGTTCTCTATTGGTAAACTTGGCCTGATTGACCAATCTGCTTCCTGATCTTCCATTGGTGAACTTGGCCTGATTGACCAATCTGCTGCCTGATCTTCCACTGGTGAACACAGCCTGCCTGACCAATCTGCTATCTGATCTTCCATTTGTCTGTTGCCAACCTTGGCTTACCTGAACGTCACTTCTTTCACCACCATCAGTCTCCTGGTTCCAGTTGTTCCCGGAATCAATAAAAAGTATTATATGAGTCCTATGCCATGATATCTTTTCCTTATGAACACAGACTCCCAAACAGGTCTACAGTCTGGTGTGGGAGTTTGACAAGGCTATTTACCTGACCTTCTCCTGCCCAATGCTCTTTTGCTGACCTTGGCTTACCTGACCATCCGTCCATCCTTCCACCACCAGCAGCCTTCTGGTTCCAGTTGTTCCACACATCAATACCATGTATTATGGAGGTCTTCTGCAGCCAGCCATCAGCACAACTTGGGTTTGATTTTCTGTCCTAATAAAATCTCAAGTCCTAGGTCAGGGAACTTCACAGGACCATTTGCCCGACCTTCTCTTGGCTGATGATCCGTTGCTGACCTTGGCTTACCTGACCATCCGTTCACTGGTCTTTCCACCACCAGTAGCCTCCTGATTCTAGATTTTCAATGGAGTGTATACAGTACACTGTATACAGTCTCCTTCAGCCAGATAATAATGTCAGGAGCCTTTGCCATGTTAAGTCCAGAATATCAGAATATCCTATTCTCACAATGATGCGCTCCAAACCAAGCCTTGTGTGGGAACTTCATAGGACCATTTGCCTGACTTGCATTTGGCTTGTATCAATCTATCAGTCTATCATAGTCTAACTGACACTAAACAACATTCTACTACCATCATACATTGGCTGTGATTTAGACTTATCTGTCATTTTCCTAAAGCCTTGCTTCCTTTTGAGGCTTCCTTCCTGTGCCTAGTCACCCCATTTGAGCTTCAAAGCTGTATGTATTCTGTATGAGATCGATCTAAGGCATTGATACCTCCTATTTTTTAGTCTTCCCAAATTTACAGTGAGATTTGGTGGTGTGGTCATTGTGCTTCTTACTGTTACACTTGCTGGAAGGGAAACTGTACCTAAGGCCCTGCAGTACAAGGATCTCCCTGCTTCTGTTTTTTTCATTCTTCATATCTACGCTTTGTGTACTTTTTCAACATAGTTGAAAAAGGAATCAAATGTAGATCATTTAAGTTAAATTCTATTTAAAACTTTGGAAAATATATTATGTAATCCCACCAGATGGACATTACCATTGTACATGTCGCTGCGTAAGAAAGCCTTGATTCTTCTTGAAGAAAGTGAAATACTAGTGTGATTGTGTATTAATTGCAATGCTGAATTGAAATAAGTTCAGCTCATATTGAATATTTAATCATTTCATCAATTTTTTTTTCCACATCCTATCACCTACCTTTCACAATAAGAATAGTGCTTATGTTCCTCTCCAATGTAAGGTACATGATGTTACAAATGTATTTCCCACTGTCTTCCTCCTGGACAGAAAACAAATTTACGCTTGCGTGTCCTCTAGAAAGCTGTTCCAGCTTAGCCTGGTCATGCCGGAATTCCTCATTAAAGATCCACTTGGTCACACCATCTTTGGACCAACGTATGTTTAACATTGTGAGCTCCATTTTGAGATCTGTGTGGAATTTACACATCAGGGTAACATTTTCTCCAGTTTTAGCGGTGACAGAGGAATATCCCGCCATGTTTAGAAATGTTCCATGCCTTGACTGCTTGCTTTCTTGGGCTATATTCAGATAAAAAAATTGAGGTATCAGAGCAATCAGATAATTAGAATTTTATTCATACAGTGTATAGTCAATCACAGCCACCATTCTCTCTTCACATCCCGTCTTGGAGACACAAAGATGGAGAGAGAACCTCTCCAAATTGAAGGGGACTTCCCCCTTCGGTAACTACACCAGTATCAAAGAACCCTCATACATGGACATCATGGATGGATTCCATGTCCCTTGATGGTCAAGAAAACCAAACTACTACAATACAATGTGTTAAATATTTAAGTTCTTCCACAATTCCTAATCTATTAAAGCCAAGATAAATAAACAAAGAAAACCTTGTCACATAAAAAGAAAATCTATGAACAGAAACATAAGGAACCTAGGGCTAGTTGGGCATATATGTGGCAGCTCTCATGATGGGATTAGACCATGCTATATATCCTTCCGAACTCTTACTTTTAATGACATGGGACGACGATGAGTTGACCTATCGACCAATTGAAATGTCTATGAAGAGGAGGTGGGTGGGCAAGATCCATTGTTAGCATGAGCTTTGAGGACTTGCCTATTCCTATCTATAGCAGCTCCCAAAATAGGATTTGACCATGATATACCCTTCCAACCACTTACTTTCCCATTGACATTGGGCTATGATGAGGTGACCTATTGGCCAATTGGAAAACCTATGAAGAGGTTGGTGGGCAAGAACCATCGCTAACATGAGCTTTGGGGACTTGCCCATTCCTATCTATGGCAGCTCTCAGAAGGGCACTTGGACCACGCTATGTCCCTTCGACCCCTTACTTTCCAATTGACAAGGAACGATGATGAGTTGACCTATTGGACATTTGGAATTGAACAAGAATGTAAAGAACCTGGAGCTGGTTGGGCATATTTGTAGCAGCTCTCATGATGGGATTGGACCATGCTTCTGAACCCCTTACTTTCTTATAGATTTGGGACAATGATGAGTTGACCCATTGACCAATTGGACGTTCTATAAAGAGGAAATGAGTGGACAAGATCCATTGTTTAAGGATTTGCCTATTCTTTGCAGTCACAGGTATGTATCTCTTAGTGTCTGCATTGAACATCTGGAAGTAAGTGGTTTTGATTATTGGGGTCATTTAAGGGCTATGAATGTGATATTCAACAAGGAAAATCATCTGGGTGCATGAGTTTGATTGAATTGAAGGTTTAGTGAAGGTCACTTTTGGATGAAGTCAGAAATTCTCCCTTCACATCCTGTCTTGGAGACACAAAGATGGAAAGAAACCTCTCCAGATTTGGATGAATGAACCCTCATATATTTTCACGGCCAAAATGACCAAACATTGACTATGCAAGGTGCAAATTATATAAATTCTTCCACTATTCCTAAGGCATTAAAACCACAAATAAAAAATAAAAAAACCTTGTTGCATGAAAAGAAAACCTATAAACAGGAATGTAAGGAACCTAGAGCTGATTGGGCATATATGTAGCAGCTCTCAGGATGGGATTGGACCATGCTATATATCCTTCCGAATTCTTACTTTCCTATTGACATGGGACGATGATCAGTTAACCTATTGGAAAATTGGAATGTCTATGAAGAGCTGGTGGGTGGGCAAGATCCATCGTTAGCATGAGCTTTGAAGACTTGCCCATTCCTAACTATAGCAACCTTCAGAATAGGATTGGACCATGCTATATCCTTCCAACCCCTTACGTTCCTATTGACATGGGATGATGATGAGTTGACCTATTGACCAACTGCAATGTCTATAAAGAGGAAATTAGTGGGCAAGACCCATCTTTTGTCAGCATTCAGTGTGTCAGCATTAAAAATCTCTACTCATTATCTGACATTCTCCAATTGGGAATCTCCCAGATCTTTTTTTTTTAATGGCAGTAATTGATAATGTTTGGTGAATACCAGATTCACTGCTTTAGAAGCAAGAAATCTCCAACAAATAATTGTTTTTATTGCTCTCACCAGATTTCTTCGTTAGGCGCTTTACCAGCCTAAAGGCAGGATCTGAACAAGAGAAAAAAGAGAAACATGAAGTTTTAAAAGATGACCAAGTTCATACACAAAGGGGTCTGTTTATTAATCAGTGAATCTCACATTCACCTGACATTCTGGTAGAGTAGTTTCCAGGTTCATGTACAGTGATGGCAGTGATTGATTCTCCATCAGAAAATATTTAGTGAATATCATATTTACTATTTTATAAATAGACCCCAAAGTTCCATATTAAGCTTAACCTGTGGCAGCCCCCAAAAATGAGTACTGGCCACCTCTATCACCAATCACGAAAGCAAAGGAATATCCAACTTTTTCTGATAATTTCTCATTCGTCTGTATAAGTACACAATCAGGGTCAGATTTCCCACAAGGCCACCTAAGCCATGTCCTAGGACATCATGGCTATTAGGGGCAGCATTTTCTCCAGCACTTATGCAGCTCCTGCCCACTATCATCATGGCCACTAGGGGCATATCCCAGAGTCATCATCACATCTTTCACCTTTTGTGTGGGGCACCAGGTAGCTGGCTTTGTGGAGACAAAAGTATAAATCCGGCCCTGTTGACTATAAAGATTCTCCCACCTTCACCATCTTCTTTTTTCTCCTGTCTTTCCTGTCTCTCAAGGAAAAAACATACCAAACAAAGACCTGCCTGTCCTGCTTGAAGAGTTACTATCTGGAAGAGCTATGACTACTCGAAAAATATTTTTCATCAGAGCCAACTCAGGAGTGTTGGATAGCTGTGTTCCTCACCATGACTGATGGTCCTTTCCACCAGCCCCAACATCACAACAGGACAAATTAAAGACCAGTGGATGGAAACACAACTGGACCACAACTGGACAGTCATTCCATACACCCAAAAGAATACCGTTTAGCATAGTCCCCATCACACACTATTTGAAGGAAAGCATTTGAAAGAAAATAAGTTAGCAATATCTATCCAACGAGCCTTACCATTCTGATCATCCAATGGGTCAATCTTTATGGATGACAGATCAATCAACTGGATTCTGTTTTCTGAAAAAGAGAATAAACATAAAGTAGTTTTTACTTATTTTTTTACCATCATCATATATATCTTATATCATCTGATGATCATATTTAACAAACACCATATGGCTAGAAGTTAATGAACATCTGACAATCACGCCTACAAGCATTGGTCAAACTTATGTGGACAACCCAACAATTGATGGTGTTTAGGTGTCTTCAGAGGGCCTTGTTAATACTCCATCATACAAAACTTTGTAGACAATTGTGCTCTTCCAGCGTTGTGGTCAATAGTTTGGTGAGGACCCTTTTCTGTCCCCCCATGGCTGTGCTCCAAGGTACAAAGCCAGCTCCATGAAGAGCAACATGGTGAGACCTGTTGGTGTGGAGGATCTCCAGTGTCCTGACCTAAACCCTACTGAATGCCTTTGGGTTAAATTGGAATGGTGAGCTAGGTCTTCCCATCCAACCTCTTAAATGGGTACCAGTACTTACGGACCCACTACAAATTTTTGTGGAAGACCTTTCAAGAAGAGTGGAAGGGTGTGATCAGGGGGGAGATGATCTCTATGGTTTAATGGCCATGATTTTGCAATGGGATGTCCAATAAGCTCACATAGATGTGATGGTTAGGTGTCCACCGTGACCTTCGTGTATGCGGGTATTTCAAATGAAAAAAGATGCTTCCAATATTGGCAATGTGTGTGCCTAATCTGTGTGCAATCAGCATCTATTCTGAAACACTGTAGGATCATCAAGCCAATGTAAAGGACATATTGGGCTGTGTCTGCTAAACCACAAACACTATTACAACTTTCAATGTTTGGAGTTGGCTATAGTCTTTACCTTTAAGACTTTACCTCATTAATGCTGAGAATAATGCCTAAATTATCTCAAACTTTCCCTCATTGATCCCTTAGAGTCCCTCCTTCCACAACCATTGAACAGATTTAGTGGGTGCATAACATTTTGGATTTATAATATTGTATTGGTTTATCCTTACTCTCTACTCTAAGGACGTATTGGATGATCTGCTGCTCCTTCCCGTATTGGAACCTGCAGGTGTAGTTTCCTGTGTCATTCACGGTGATATTAGCCAGAATCAGAGAGAAGTTACCATCCTTGAACTGCTCCTGAGGCATTGATGCTCGAGGGTCACCTGTGATCACCTGGGTTTTGTTGTACTCCACTAGATGGCGCCCCTGATACTCCCATCTCAAAGACAAATAATCTAAGTTCAGTGGTTCCTGGTTCACCCTAATGATGGCGGTCATGGTGACCTGTTTTGGCAGACGAGAAGAGACCGTGGCAGCATCCGTGCAGGACTGCAAGGTCAATACTAAAAAGAAAAATGAAAAAAACAATAGTAAGTGATAAAGGATTAGTACCTGGTCAAGTATACTGTATTTCGCTATCTGTGTCTTCTTTGGCGAACCCCCCTCCCGCTTTCAATTTAGACCCCTAGTTGTCCCAGACTAAGAGGTGAAGGTAAATCTAAGGGGGAAACTTTTGGTGATACCTGTCCAAAAGGTGACCCTCCTTATATATTCTCATGTACAGGTGCATATTTGGACCAAGCCAGACTTGTCCAACTTTCAAACAGAATCTGGCCAGCAGGGCTTTTTACTCGCCCCATGGTAAATTTCCCATCAGCCATCCTATTTATTTCTTGGGCTTATTGTTGCTGGGGGTTCCTTGAGCAATGAGCAATTCGGGACTCTTAGGTCAGTTTAAGTGACACCAAAAATCTTTTTGGCTTTTTGATCTGTAAGGGTGACATTCTTCCCACTGGCCAGTAATGTCGGAGGAATTTTTCCCACTGACCACCACACTAATAGACTGTCATCTGTGTATATACTAATCATAGCAGGGGGTCCCTGAAGACCTGAAAGGGTGTCAAGGGTCCACCTGTGTTAAAAGGTCACAAAACACAGCTCCAGTTTTTTATCATCACATCCGGCAATGTGCTCACAGAAAAACCATCTCCCGCACCCGTCAAGCAATATAATGCAATGCAACAGATTCCACAGGTCTGGCCAGCACAGATGAGATGACAACCTGCACCAAAAACAATCTCATTGGGTAATGGAGACACAGATGGGCAAGGGATGTGGAAATATTATAAATATTATGTATTATTATTATTAATAAACTGTATTTATATAGCGCCAACATATTACGCAGCGCTGTGCATTAAAAAGGGGTTGCAAATCACAGATGGATACAGACAGTGACACAGGAGGATATATACCATATACTTTAATACAATATGATATATACAAAAATACACAATGTTATACAATGTAACATTTCTTACCACAAGTTTCAGGGATTCTGAAGATTTACAATATGCCCCGGATGAGGGCAGATGGACAAGTTTGCTTTAAGCAGTGGAAAATATCTTTGCAAAATTAGATACTATAGAACTAGCAGAATACCAATATTATTAATATTATTATTATGCAATACAAAAACAAAATCCTTGTGTCTGTGAAGTGTAGAAGTATTGAAAGATTTACATTGGAGCTTCCATAACCTATTCTTAGAAGAACCCTAAAAGCTGCCATGGCTCCATTCCTAACAATGCCAGCTCTCCGGCCAGCTCGCTTTGGTTATATAAACCAGGACAAGTACAGTTTGTGGGTTTTCTGATACCTACACTTAATATGGGTCAATGAATTAAAAATACATTTCTATTGCATATAGAGAAGCTCACTTTAATATTGAGCGGTGAGTTAGATCTGTACTTTGTGTCCATGTGCAGGATCTTAAAGCCAATCTCCTGCCTAAAAACTCAACAACCACACAATGTTTGGTACTTACCGGTGATGCACAGTGCCCAGAGGGTCATAGTGGGTACTTGCCACCCCATAATCCTCGGTAGCTGCTCCTGACCACTCCGTCCCTTGACTGACCCCTTACACGCAGATGCAGGCCCAGCAGGCTGGCTAAGCAGCGAGCTCTTATCTTGCATGCTCACTGGCAGTCTGTGCACCAAGATAAAGTTTTTGAAAAATTTGTGTTTTCTCTGAAGCTTAAAGTTGCAGTAATTTCAACCGATCCTCAATGACATTTAACAGCTTTTTTTTTTGTTTTTGAATATTATCAACCACGTCTATCTATCAATAAATATGCACTTAAATTGATTGTGCTTATGTCAGCAATTTTTGTAATAAATTGGTATTGGATAGGATAAAAATGTCTTCCTTTGCCATAAGTAAAGATTTGGCCAGTTCATGCTTTCATTACATTTGCAGCACAATGCACAGATCATATGTGTTCATGTGTATGATTATCTGCACTAGTAATGCCCATTGCACTAATATTCTACATTGCAGACATGATGTTATTTTTATACAGGATTTATATAGCGCCAACATATACACAGTGTTGAACATTTAACATTTAAAAGGGGTTGAAAATAATTATATTGATAATAATAATAATAATAATAATAATAATAATAATGACAGACAGATACAATAACAGCAGGAAGAGAGGAGCCTGCCCAGAAGAGCTTACAATCTAAACAGTGAGCTGCAATATAATATACGGTATATTATGGTGTGAATGAACCGGGGTTCTCAGCTCCCTCTAGTGGCCCAAAGTCTACCAAAATTCAAAAAACGGCTTATTAATAAATATTATAATAATAATAATAGGAACATATAATATCCAAAAGATTAGATTAATGGGGCTTTGATAGAAATGATAAATATACACTTCAATATTTCTTTAATATGCTTGGAAAATTCCTTAAAGTTGGAGGTGGTGTAATTTTGTTTATTGAAAAGTAAAATAAATTCCACCAGAGCCTTTTGTAGGCATGTGGTGCCCAGGAAAAAAGTGTGTCTTCATTTGAGACATTATTATTATTATTATTATTACTATTATTAAACAGGATTTATATAGCGCCAACATATTACGCAGCGCTGTACATTAAATAGGGGTTGCAAATGACAGACTAATACAGACAGTGATACAGGAGGAGAGGACCCTGCCCCGAAGAGCTTACAATCTAGTAGGTGGGGGGAATTTCACACACAATAGGATGGGAGATATGTAGTGCTGGGAAGTAGTGATGGTTTCAGAAAACAGAAGAAGCCGGGTAGGCGAGTTTGAAAAAATGGGTTTTGAGCGCTCTTTTAAATGAGCAGAAAGTAGGAGCAAGCCAAATAGGACGAGGAAGACCATTCCAGAGAGTCGGAGCAGCTCTAGAGAAGTCTTGTATTCCTGCGTGTGATGAGGTTATGAGTGAGGAAGTCATTAGTAGTTCATTGGAGGAGCGGAGAGAGCGGCAGGGGGAGTATTTTCCTACCATGTCAGAAATGTAAGTGGGACAATAGCTGTGTAGGGATTTGAAGGCAAAGCACAGGAGCTTAAATTTGATTCCAAGGTGAAATGGAAGCCAATGGAGAGAATTACAGAGAGATGCAGCAGAAGAGGAGTGGAGGGAAGGATGGATGAGTCTGGCCGCAGCATTCATAATAGATTGTAGAGGAGAGAGTCGGGTTAGTGGAATACCAGAGAGGAGGAGGTTACAGTAGTCCAGACGGGAGATGATAAGAGCATGTACAAGGAGTTTGGTAGTCTCAGGGGACAGGTAGGGGGGGATTTCGGAGATGTTGCGTAGGTGAAAGTGACAGGACCTGGAAATGTTCTGAATATGGGAGGTAAATGAGTGGGCCGAGTCAAAGGTGACACCAAGACAACGTGCCTGAAGGGAGGTCCGAATAATAGTTAGTAATATGTCAGAGGGAGATTTGGAATTGAGGGGGGTATGATGATGAGTTCTGTTTTATCCAGGTTGAGTTTCAGGAATCGGTCAGACATCCATGATGAGATGGCGGACAGGCAGCATGAGACCTTATCCAGGACTGAGGGGGACAGGTCAGGGGTGGACAGATAAATTTGAGTGTCATCAGCATACAGATGGTACTGTAAGCCAAAGGAGGATATGAGACTACCGAGAGAGGAGGTGTACAGAGAAAAGAGGACCGGTCCAAGGACTGACCCTTGGGGAACACCAACAGGGAGGAGAGCAGGGGAGGAGGAATTACCATTGAAAGAAACGGTCAGACAGATAGGAAGCAAACCAAGAGAGAGCAGTGTCACAGATACCAATGGAGTGCATGATTTGTATTAGAAGGGGGTGATAACAGTGTCAGAGGAAAGATCAAGGAGAAGGAGCAGGGAAAAGTTGCCTTGAGACTTAGCTCTGATGAGGACATTGGCCACTTTAGTAAGGGCTGTTTCAGTGGATTGGGCAGCTCTAAAACCAGACTGGAGGGGGTCTAGGAGAGAGTTGGTGCTCAGGTAATGGGTGAGTCTTTTGTAGACAAGGCGTTCAAGAAGTTTGGAGACATATGGGAGAAGGGAGATTGGACGGTAGTTGGAGGGTAGGGAGGGGTCCAGTGAGGGTTTCTTTAGGATAGGGAGAATTATGGCATGTTTAAAAGCTGAGGGGTATTTACCAGTGGAAAGGGAGGGGTTGAATAGTTCGGTTAGGGCTGGGGCCAGGGTGGAGGAATGGGCACGGAGTAGATCAGAGGGGATTGGGTCAAGTGGACATGTAGTAGACGGAGATGATGAGAAGAGAGGAGACTTCATCCACAGTAACAGGGCTGAGGGAGGCCAGTGATGATTTACAGGTGGAAGGGGTGGGTATGGTTGGAGTGGCTCGGTGGGCAGAGACATCATGTCTGATTTTGTCTATTTTATCTCTAAAGTAGGTAGCAATGTCTTAGGCAGAGAAGGATGTTGTGGGGGGAGCAGGTGTGGGGTTTAGGAGGGAGTCAATTGTAGAAAAGAGGTTGCGTGGGTTGGAGGCTTGAGAGGAAATGACTGCGGAGAAATAATTTTGCTTGGTGACAGTGAGCTCAAGACATCACTCTTTCCTTCATTGGGGATTCCCAGAATTAAGGAAACATTGGGGGTCCCAGTGCTGAGGAAACATTGAAGGGGGTCCCAGTGTTGAGGGAACATTGGGAGGGCCCAGTATTGGGGAAACATTGGGTCCCAGTGTTAAGGGAACATTGGGAGTCCTAGTGAAACATTGGGGTGCAGTATTGACTGAACATTGCGAGAGCCCACTGTTGAGAAAACATTGGGGGCTCCTTCCAGTGTCAAAGAAACATTGGGGGTCCCAGTTTTGAGGAAACATTGGGGGGCAGTATTAATGAAAGATTGGGAGGGCCTAGTGTTGAGAAAACATTGGGGGGATCCTTTATTTAGGAAACATTAGGGATCCCAGTATTGAGGAAACATGGAGGGGTGGTCACAGTGTTGGGGGGAACATTGGGGGGTCCCAGTGTTGAGGGAACATTGGGGGGTCCCAGTTCTGAGGAAACATTGGGGTCCCAGTGTTGAGGAAACATAGGAGGGGCAGTGTTGAGGACACATTGGGTGTCCCAGTCTTGGGGAAACATTTGGGGGCAGTGTTGAGAGAACATTGTGGGTCCCAGTGTTAGGGAAACATTGGAGTCTTGTATTGAGGAAACATTGGGGGTCCAGTGTTGAGGGAACATTAGGGGGGCCCAGTATTGACTGAACATTGGGAAAGCCCAGTGTTGAGGAATTTTCAGGGGGTCCCTGTATTAAGGAAACAATATATGTCCCAGTATAGGAAACATTGGGTAGTTCCAGTGTGCAGGAAACATTGGGGGCCCAGTATTGACTGAACATTGGGAGGGCCCAGTGTTGAGGAAACATTGAAGGGTCTCAGTATTGAGGAAACTTTGGGGGGTCCCAGAATAGGGGGAACATTTACATGCATGCTGTTCACCCAGCTCCACATCACACTAGAAAAACATTTGCAGATTTATTAGAAGGTCACTGCATGGATTCACGCTCTGCTTTGTTAATACCCCCCCAATGATACAAAACACATTGAATTTCTCACTCAATATTAGATTTTATTCAGAAAAAATATTGAATTTTTCACAGCAAATCCAAGAATACAAGCAAAGATTTTATTGGTGAATCATTTACATATTAGATTATTACAAAGCAGCCAAAAGATGATCACATATGAAGCAATTTTTTATTATTACTAATGTGTCAAAGAAATAGAATTCCAAGGATTTGGGGCCCTTGTGACCAATAGGGTTATAAGGGGAGAACCCCATACAGGGTTGAAAAAAAGGGAAAGATGGTCACCATTCATATTCATCTGCTCGGCATTGAAAGAACATGCCAGGGGGAAATTGACATGCAACTTCTGCAGCTTTAAAATTGAAAATCAAGCATAATGGTAAGTTGGCAGCAGTAGATAATGAGCCGGATATTTTAAAGCTCCCGAAGACTGGAAAGATTCAAATGGGAGAACCTAAGTGATACAATAAACCTGAAATGGATCTGGTTCAGGACTGGAAACATTTGCCAAATAATAGCAAATGATTTTTAAAAAATCCATTTTAGGTTTTCTGGATCACCCAGGTTCTCCCATGAAACTCTATCGTCTCCAGCCTTAGAGAGCTTTATTAAATCAGGCCCAATGCTTGGGGTCACCTAGAAAATGCAAAATGATTCACAACCCAATGGCGGGATTTTTATTTTGGGCACTTCTTTAGCTCATCCAGCTTGGTGTCGACCTTTGCAATCAAGTTGATGATGTTATCCAACTTTTTGTCAAGGGTGCTGTCACAAAGGGTCAGCTTGTCGTCTTCTTCCTTTGGCTTGGATGAATCTGCAGATATAAATGAAGTGTCAGAAAGTTTTTTTTGCAGAATATAGTTTATCATTCAGACAGTGTAGTCCAGTGGTCTTTTGTATATGGAAAATATGGGTTGTTCACTGTAGGGATCCTAGATGATTATGTATCTGCCCAACTGAAAATATGTGAAAGGGAAAGATAAAGCAGGCTTTTTTGGAAATATATTTTTAAAAAGTATAATTTATTTATTCATATAATGAAAAGTAACATCTAATATTAAAGAAAAGCTGAATTCTAGCAGAGATCTTCTATGCTAGTTCACACGCTAGACATAGTGCTCCTAATACAAACATACTTATAGTTTCTGTATTTTGGTGAACATATAAGGTGTTATCACATGCACAAAATACTAAATTCTCTTTAGTGACTGACGCGTTTCACCTATAAAG
Organism: Pyxicephalus adspersus; assembly: GCF_032062135.1. NCBI lineage: Eukaryota > Metazoa > Chordata > Amphibia > Anura > Pyxicephalidae > Pyxicephalus > Pyxicephalus adspersus. Next base: position 5,990,669 of record NC_092864.1, read on the forward strand.
GCTTCCTCAGGGGATAGAGAAAATGCATATGAGGTGTTTAACCATGTGGTTTGTACCAGGATATTAAAGGACCTGGACATATGTGGGGAAGATCCGGGTAAATGTTTCAAGGCTGTATATGTGTGCCATTATTATTCAAACTTCCGCCCCTATTCAGAATTGATAATAGTAGGACTTATCAAGGATAACATTTACATCAGTGATGTTATCTAAATGCTGTTAACCCTGAAGATATTTAATTTAATGATATATTCAAAATTTCCAAGATGGGTGATAGTGGAAACAGGCATAAGGATTGGGGACCATAAGTACCAACTTTTTGTAGTCCTTGTATAAGGTTTAGGGTGTAGGGACACGCTGCTTGCAGCCAGCTTCTTGAAACATTTACCTTGATGTTCTCCATACATGTCCAGCTCATTTAATATCTTGGAACAAACCACATGATTAAACACTACATGCATCACCACAATAGCACATGTTCTCTATCCCTTGAGAAAGCCTTTATAGGTGAAACGCGTTGGGTACTAAAGAGATAAATTACTATTTTGTGCATGCAATGAAACCTGATATGTTCACCAAAATACGTAAACTATAAGTATGTTTCTATTAGGAGCACTATGTCTACAGTGTGAACTAGCATAGTAGATCTCTGTTAGAATTCAGCTTTTCTTTATTATTAGATGTTACTTTTCATTATATGAATAAACTGGTCTTGTGTATAGTTCAAGCAACTCCACTTGTAATCCCACCCATTGGTCCTTGGGCTGGTAACACAGCAGAAACTTGATTACAATTATGAAGTATTTGTCATCATTCATGGGAACAAGACTTTAAATTCTGCCTTGGTCTTGGGTCCTATACCAAGTGGTCAAAGTTTTTTTGTAATAATTATTAAAAAATTATTGAGTTTAAGCCCTGGCTGTGAGGGTTTTTTTTGCATTGGCTAGAGTCAGGATTTATTTTATCTATTAGACTTATTTAGAGATATGTAATATATTGTGTAATAGAGGTTATAGAGTTGCAAAGTTTTTTTTTACCTGTCTGGCATTGGAGGTAAGGAGTTCAGCAAAAAGAAAGAGAATAAGAGTAAACTTGCATAACATTCAAGGCCAAGGAACAGCCTCACCCATTTTTCATTATGGTATACCCCAAGCCCCTGATCAAATGCTCAACAATGCCCTGAAAAATATCCTTTTCAACACCAGGGTAAAATTTTCACTAGGTTCACACACCATGGCATAGGGAGGCATTTCTGTTAAGGGTTTCCTGGCCACTGCTACCTTTAGACCTAAAGAATATTTTTTAGTCCATTGGGGACTGGGGAACATCTTTTCTAAAATGTTTGGAGAGCTCGACAGTAAAGCTTCTCTTTCACTGGCCACAATTCTCCACGGAGTCCCCCAGCAGTAAAAATATTCTCTGAAAGTATAATGCAGATACATAAGCATTCATAATATGTGGCTTGCTTTATGGTCCTATCTCTACATTGGTGGGTTTGGAGTCTGCAAATGGGAGGCCACATTTCCGGATGATTTACTCAAAATATATATAGCCAAATTTTTGTTTTCATTTTGGAAAATGGGTTAAATACCAGTTAGAGGCCACTGCCAGACTCCCCTGTTCCTAAAACACAACAGGAATTAGGGGGAATTTTCTAAAATTAAAGTGCCATCTCCTTTTCAACTGGTTTCACCTACACAAATGAACCCAATAGAAGACCTAGACTCACCTACTATTCTGTTGACAACTCCATCATTTTGGAATGACCATCATTTTCTGTCTTAGCAATGCCCAATCGGACATATTCATGGGTTTCAACACGTTCCCACTCACTGAAAATATTTTGGATAAACGTACATTTCTTCCCACTGACCACCACACTAATGTACTGTGAGCTATGGATAAAGGAATTATAACAGAAGTTCCATGAAGACCTAAAATAATTTTCAAGGGTTCCTTATGTTAAAAAATTTGAGAAACACTGAATGTTTGGGCCATTCTAGAAACCAGTTCTATGTTTCCAAATGCAGAGAACCATAGGAAAGAAGACTATGAGGGTTCAGCCTTTTTACACTCCCAACCCTCTTCACTCCAACCCTTCCAATAGTGGCAAAGGCCGTTGTTACGGGGGGTCATCTTTAAAATATGACCTCAGTGTTGGCCAAATATGCCGATGATAATGGATGATTGGAATGACAAGTTCCTGCCATTGGTAAGCCAATCCTGCAAAGGAGAAGCCATGGACAGTGTCTCCTTGTTGGACTGGTTGAACCCAATAAGAGGCGCTCCTCCTGAACTCTTGTCATATAAATAACGTATAGAGTTGATTTGTACAGCCATCCCACCTATCCAGTATTGATCTGATGTCCACTTACCTGATAGAATAGTTTGCTTCATGGTACTATCTGACTTATAATAAACATAACAGCGATAGTTTCCGGCATTTTCTGAGCTGAAGGAATCAATAGTCAAGGTGGCATCTCCTGTCTTTATGGCTTCCAGGGACATTGACAATCCGGTCTTACTGATAACGATTTTATCATCAAACTCAGCAACTTGTTTTCCCCGGGTGAACCATTGCACCATGAGATCCTTCAGAACCACTGGCTTTGTGACGTTTTGCAGAATACATTTCAGTGGGACTTTGTCTCCTGGTTTAGCTGAGACAGAAGGTTCAACAAAGATATCCAGCTTGGCCCCTGTGGGAAGAGTTAACAGTCCATAATTATGGGAAATCCTAAAGCAAATCCAAAAAATTATATATACTGAGAATTACACCCAGGATACAGGACAAGAGAAGTGGTACTGTGTTGAGTCTACACATAAAGAATAAGAACAGATACCAAGAATGATACCTGGGGTACAGGACAAGTGAAGTGGTACTGTGCAGAGCCTATACATACAGAATAAGAACAGATACGAAGAATTACACCCAGGATACAGGACAAGAGAAGTGGTACTGTGCTGAGTCTACACATAAAGAATAAGAACAGATACCAAGAATGATACCTGGGGTACAGGACAAGTGAAGTGGTACTGTGCAGAGCCTAAACATACAAATTAGGAACAGATACCGAGAATTACACCCGGGATCTAGGACAAGAGAAGTGGTACTGTGCAGAGCCTATACATACAGAATAAGAACAGATACCAAGAATTACACCCAGGACACAGGACAAGAGAAGTGGTACTGTGCTGAGTCTATACATACAAATTAGGAACAGATACCAAGAATGATACCTGGGGTACAGGACAAGTGAAGTGGCACTGTGCAGAGCCTATACATACAAATTAGGAACAGATAGCGAGAATTACACCCAGGGTCTAGGACAAGAGAAGTGGTACTGTGTAGAGTCTAAACATACAGAATAAGAACAGATACCAAGAATTGCACCCAGGGTACAGGACAAGAGAAGTGGTGTTGTGCAGAGTCTATACAAACAGAATAAGAACAGATACCAAGAATTATACCTGTATACAGAACAAGAGAAGTGGTACTGTGCAGAGTCTATACATACAGAATATGGACAGATACTGAGAATTAAACTGGGGGTACAGGACAAGAGAAGGAATGGTACAGGAACAGATACCAAGAATTACAGTATCTTATCTGGTCCTGTACCCTGGGTGTAAACCTCACTATCTGTACTCATTCTGTTTGTATAGACTCTGCACAGTAACACTTCTCTTGTCCTATACCCTGGTTGTATGTATGGACTATTTAAGGCTACTGATCTTCATATATCACTAGTGAAATATTTTGAGAAACTATTTTCAACCAAGGTCAGATTTCTGGCTAGACTTCCAAGACCACTGACTAGGGTGCCATGGCTGTCAGGGGCAGCACCTATACTCCAAGCCAGGGGGCATTGCTTTTCAGGATTGCTTTTTGGAATCTGGAAGACTCTTTTTAAGAAGGGTCCCCCAGCTGTCCTTATTTTGGGGATTGGGTACAGGCCTACGGTACTCTATTCCTAGAAAGGGGTGATGCTTTCAATGGTCAAATATATATTAATTATTCCATAAAGTTAAAGTAGAACAATAAACTTATAAATCCAAAATAATAAACAGTAACATAAATATATTAAACCAATAGCCTGGCACATTGCATGGGTGGACTGCGCTACTGCCTTGTCAGCACCACAGCTTCCCTTTACAATGCTCCTTATCAATATTGGATGATGGAATTCAGCAACTTACATGAAACATCAAAGGCCAAGACTGCCAGGAGAAGGAGGAAGACCTTGGAAGTCATGTTGTCTCTCTCACGTTGTCTCTCTCACGTTGTCTCTCTCACGTTGTCTCTCTCACGTTGTCTCTCTCACGTTGTCACCCTCTCGTTGTCACTCTGTGTCCTGAGTTCTGCAAAGTAAAGCTTTCAGTGGTCACCGCCTGTCCATAATAACGGCAGCCGTCCTGAGGGCGTATATCACAGAGGCCTTATCTGCCTCCATATTGAGCCGTAATAAGCTGCAGAGCTGAGATAGATCTTGTTTACTAATATGTCCAATATGTTCTGACACGACTCTGGGTCACCCAATGTTCTTATTTTAATGTCTGGCTTATTGTGTTCTTCTTCCATAATGATCACAAGAATCCTACAATTGTCTGGAGCAGCTTTTCTCAACTACTGTACCCTTGAGAAACCCTTGAAATATTTCTCAGGTCTCAGAAAACCCTGAGTGTAATAATTACACATATGATTTGTAGTATATTAGCGTGGATATTACAAAATAAATTATATTGCACTTATTTAAATATTTAAAATGCATTTTTCATCTTTTGCATAACAACAATTCAAGTAATTGTGAAATAAAATGAACAATAAAAATAGTAAACAGTAAATAAAAATTGTGGTGTCTCCCAGCACGATTGGTTGGTGTAGATGTGGACCCTTGCATTGGGGTCAGTGTGAGTTTACTGGTCAATGAATCTTAGAAACATTTGGAGGAACCCATAGGGCTCTGATGGAGAATAGTTGGTCTGGAGTTTGCACTGTTATAATGATTATTATTGGGGTTATGAAATATTTTGATAAACTATTTTCAACCAAGGTCAGATATCTGGCTAGGCTTCCAAGACCATTGTCTAGGGTGCCATGGCTGTCAGGGGCAGCACCTATACTCCAAGCCAGGGGGCATTACATTTCAGCATTGCTTTTTGGAATCTGGAAGACTCTTTTAAAGAAGGGTCCCCCAGCCATCCTTATTTTTGGGATTGGGTACAGGCCTACTGTACTCTATTCCTAGAAAGGGGTTAAATGAATGCTAGAAATAACAACACCACAAAATAACACAAAAATCTGTATTATTCTTTTTTTTTAATCAATATTTCCGTTTGCAGGGTCAAGTGAGGTCCAAATGTGACCCTATATGTGATCCCCCGCCACCTTTGTTGGCACCCAACACAATAACAGGATTTCTTTCCCAGGGATGGAACTCCTTTCATGGCTCAGCCAATCAAACAAGGGGATAGCCAGGAACAGGTGTCCTCAGCTGCCCCCTAGCTGGATTGGCTGGGCAGTGACTGGAGCTCCACACAGCTCATATTTGTACAAAGCTGTTGCCTGTTGATAAAGCAGAGAAGCACAAGGGAATTATTTGTTGATCTGTTAAAATCATCGAGATCAACGAATAAAGCTTTGAAGCATCTTCTAGCATTTAAGGTACTCTCAAAATGCTCCTAAAGCACCGTAAAAAAGATATCATCCCCACTATAAGGTATTTTTGATTTTTTTCCCACTGGTACCTCCAGCATGATATTTTTACCTATTACCCCTTAGCAATACATGGCTTACTGTGCCTTTTCTACTGCAAAAATAGTAAAAGTTTGTACCAGGATTTGATGCAATAGGGACTCACCTCTATATTTAGATCCACTATATTTTAAGCAGGGTTTGTTGTACTGGTTGTGAGTGTGTCACTCCCCCCTAGTGACCATGGCTGATATTACACGTACAGATGTGTACACGTGAGCCCTCGTACATGCAGAACCACAGCCGGCGTCACGTAATCCGACAATATTCTCCAGGTGTCTGTAGCTCTCAGGATGCTCGGCGCTTAGCCCAGACATACTAACCTATTTCCACCCCGGGGCTTAGAATGGGATGACAAAATCCTGTACGGAGGGAGGTGAAATCTTTATAATAATAATATTTACAGTATGAGCAATAAACGTCCTGCACGGTGAATATCTGCACGGTGAATATCTGTAAATTGGGAGAGTATTCCTGCTGGCAGCTGCTGAACTGCTTTCAAATTAAAGCAGAACTCCATTCAAATTTTTTTCTGCTGTAGTGGGCGCCATTCCTGGCTACACAGGTCAGGGCTTACAATGGCGGGTAGGAGTACTTATACCGGGCCCAATCAAGAGAATTTGACTTATTGGGAATTTTAGACATGGTGCATGGTTGAAGGGGGCCCATAAATGTGATGGTGGCCCTGACAAGGGTTAATAAGGTTAGTGCTTTTGAAGTAACACTTAATTTACTTCCAGCTTCCATACTTGCCACTGCTCTCCTTGCTCTTTGCCAGACCACCATACACACAGCCATGGCAGGGGCCCCACTGCACCACTAGTGTCACCCCTTCAAGTTTATGAGCCTTGACTCTAACGGCCCCAATCTATTTCAATGGAACCCTGGAGTTCTGGAGGTTGCAGGAGAAAGGTAAATCACGGGTTTCAAATTCAAACCAGGGGCACCATCTGCATGGAGTTTGTTAGTCCTTGTATCCTTGAATGGGTATTTAGTATTACAGTGACATGTTAGCATCCTCCAACCAAACTGGCCCCCTGGAGGTCAATAAAGAGTGGCTGATAAACCGCTACGGAATATGTTGGCGCTAAATAAATACAGAAAGGTAATAAAAATCCCCTTTATGAATATTTCATGTTGGATAGGTTGCCCCCCCCACGGTTTAATTACTCTGTATAATTATATATATGGAGCTCTGTCCTTTTAGTCCCCCAGATTTCACTTTCTCCTTCCTGCATGCAATGCTGGCGTTAAATCACAGATCAGATCGGATCAAAGACTTAATCTGGAATAATCCGGATCTCCCTTCAATCAATTACTTGTGTCCGCAGAGAGTGTTAGGGGTGGCAGCTGGGGGGGTCTGGAGGGTGGTGCGGGGGGGGGTCCGCCATTCTGTCTCATCTCTGAACTTCTAATGAGACCCATCGTGGCACGTGGCTCCCACGCTTCCTCCTTTTTTCTGTTTTATTTTATCCTTCCTTTTTCTATTCCTTATGTCTTTTTTCCTCCTCTTCCTTCCTTCTTCTCTTCCTTCCCTTCTATCCTTCACCCCACCCTTCATTTTTTGTCCTTATTCTCTTCCTTCCCTCTTTTCTGCTTCTATTCTTTCCTTCTCCATTGCTTTCTTCCCTCTCTTCCTTCCATCTTTCCTCCTTTTTTTCTATTCCTTCCTTCTTCTCTTCACTCTTTTCCTCCCTTCCATCCTTCAATCCACCCTTTGTTTGTTTCCCTTCTTCTTTTCCCTTCGTCTTTCCTCCTTTTATTCAATTCTTACATTCTCCATGTCTTTCCTCTCTTCCTCCCTCTCTTCCCTCCATCCCCTTTTTTGCTATCCTTCCTTTTTCTATTCCTTTCGTATTTTCCCCCCTCTTCCTTCCTTCTTCTCTTCCATCTCTTCCATCCTTCACCCCACCTTTCATTTTTTGTCCTTCCTCTCTTTCTTCCCTCTCTTCCTTTCCTCTTTCCTCCTTTTTTTCTATTTTTTTCTATTTCTTCCTTCTTTTTTCCCCTCTTCCTTCCTTCCATCCTTCAATCCACCCGTTCATTTTTCCCTTCTTCTCTTCCTTTCGTCTTTCCTCTTTTTTTTCTATTTTTTTCTATTCCTTCCTTCTTCTCTTCATTCTCTTCCTTCTCTTCCTTCCCTCTTTTATTCAATTTTTCCATTGTCCATTTCTTCCTTCCCTCTCTTCTGCCCTTTTTTTCTATTTCTTCTTTTCTTTTTCTTTTACTTTTGTATTTTTTCCCCCTCTTCCTTCCTTCTTCCCTCCTTCCTTCACCCCACCCTTCATTTTTTGTCCGTCTTCACTTCCTTCCCTCTTTCCTCCTTTTTCTCTATTCTTCCATTCTCAATTTCTTTCTTCTCTCTCTTCCTTTCCTCTTTACTCCTTTTTTTCTATCCCTTCCTTCTTTTTTTCTCCCTCTTTCTTCTTCTCTTCTTCCTTCCTTCCTTCACCCCACCTTTATTTTGGTTCCCTTCTTCTCTTCCTTCCTTTCTCTCTTTTCTTCCTTCCTATATCTTCCGTCTCTTCCTTCTTCACTTCCCTGATTCCTGTCACTGTACAGCTGGTCAGCCAGCAGCAGCATTCACCTTCCATACAGAGATGTTTTATCCGGGCCACATAATGGCCATAGTACCCCAGGCCATGGCCCAGGTGGTCTTACGAAACATCTGGCTCGGGTCCCAACCCATTTTGAGGCCATCGCACCCCCTGGCACCTTGAAGGGTTAATTGGCATTCAAACACCTAATACATAATCTACAAACAGGAAGTTGTTGGGTTTTGTATAATTTTCCCACTTTATCTATATCACAGAAATCATAAAACCAGGTGAGTGTTATCTCAGGTCAGGGAACGTCTGCATGGAAGAATTGTCCTTGAGATGAAGAATTTGCATTTTTGTCCATCCAGTCCTCAGACTCATACAGTTCTGAAGGTGTGTGACCAGGTACCTCCTGTTGTGTGGCAACCCTTTGATGCTGCCTGCTAATTGTCCTATATAGACCACACAATAAGCAGACATGGCCCATTGTTGTCACCAACAAGTAATCCATTCTGAACAATGTCCTGAAGCCATCAATGGAATGCATATAGACAGGAAGTGTCCGGCAATGGCAGCCATGCAGGTGATGTGTAAAGAGAGATGGACACAACAAGGCAACATAACAGTATCAATATAACAATTGATCGAATAATTATTTTTATTGACAGTTGTTAACATTCAATACAATTAGCATAAGGTAAACAATGTAAATAGAATAAAGTGCATTGCAAATATTATAAAGTATGAAAAGAGAAAAGTGCTTTCATCTGCTCCAAAAGGACGGTACCATCTTTATTAGGGCATCATCCAGGGTCAATGAGGTATTGGTTTAGAGATGACAAATATAAAATCTGATCTTTGCTTCGTCCAGACACAAATCGGACCCTGTCGCTGTCTTTCCCCTTAAGACTTCCTCAAAAGTTACTGGGGGAGTAGAGACTGAGGCAATGCTTCCTCCTTCTTGCAGCGGGCTACATTATCTTAGACTAAAAATGTACATGGACTGGGTGGATATTTAATGATAAAAGCTGGCATGACATACGGTTTCTGCATCTTTTTGTTGTTAATCTGCTGGTCCTGGAATGTCACTGCTTGAGGTGCTGGAATACACCAAGTTGTGGTCGTGGAACATATCTGCTGGGGATACTGGATTATATTAGCCGGGGATTCTGGATTATATTAGTCGGGGATTCTGGATTATATTAGCTGGGGATCCTGGATTATATTAGTTGGGGATTCTGGATTACATTAGTTGGGGATTCTGGATTATATTAGTTGGGGATTCTGGATTAAATTAGCTGGGGATTCTGGATTATATTAGCTGGGGATATTCTGGATTATATTAGCCGGGGATTCTGGATTATATTAGCCGGGGATTCTGAATTAAATTATTCTGGATTATATTAGCCGGGGATTCTGGAATAAATTAGCCGGGGATTCTGGATTATATTTGCCGGGGATTCTGGATTATATGAGTTTGTGACCCTGGACCATATCAGACAGTTATCTTGGAAAATGTCTGCTGGTGATGATTGATGAAGCTGGGAATTCTGGATAACTGTTGTGATAAGAATTGTTTCAATAAATATTATATATTTTTTATCATACATATGTCCTGAAACATCTCTATTGGGGGTTCAGTTTTGAGATTTTATTATAAGAAATGGGACATGCATATATTATTCAAAACATTATTACTGACCCCGTAAACTTCTGGAATTCTGGAACACACCTGCCGGTGACCTTGGAATGATGGTGCTCTTAGAATTTGACTGCTTGTGGTGCTGGAAAACACCAACTGGTGGTCCTGGAGGGAGATCTTGGGACATATCTGCTGGTGACACTGTATTATATTATTGGGATTTTGTAACACACCTGAGGGTGACCATGGATTATATTGGATGGTGATCCTGGAACACACCTGCTGGTGACCCCTAAATATATGAGATGGTAACCCTGGAACATATTCCCGGTGACCCCAGATTTTATCAGATTGTGATCCTGGAACACATCTACTGTTTATGCAAACATACGTTCCTTTCTGTCTCATAAACTCAAAAAGTGCTATATAAACATGTCAGTTCTAAAAAGTTTTTAAAAGAGGCAGCTGCAAGTTTGCTGAATTACACATGTACTTCACTTTGTAGAGGATTGCACAGAATGAGATTAAAGTGCATTGATCAGCTTTAGGTTGTTTTTTTTTTGCTTTTGGGAATTCCTTTTGTATCAGAAACTTAATCTGCACCTATCTAGACCCCCTGTAAAGTCTCACAAACACCTGTTGATCCTGCCAATGAAATCCAGGTAATGCAGCTTTCTGTGATGCTGCACTGCTCCGGGATATAGAGAAGAATTGTCACTCTCATGTAGGCTGTCCCTGTTTGTCCCACAGTGGGTAGATGTTACATGGCGCGTGGCTATCATTGTTATTCCTACAGCATGCATCTGTCAATCAAGACCAATCCCATTGCTTTCTGGATTGGCAGCCCTTAGCCCCTCCCACTGTGAGCTGCAGTGTCTGGGTAGGGGAGCATGTGAGATATAAATGAAGGCTCAGCCAGGGGGAAGGGGGGCTTTCTCTCTACCATGGTATCTGGACTTGGGATTTTTTAGGCTGCATTCAGATTGGTGGGAAGGTTGTGCTGTGGTCACCACTTCCTGCGGGTGGTGAGGGGTGTGCTACATGTGAACACAGCCCAATAGAAAACTAATAGACATGGTAGTGAGCCAAATCAGTTGCCTGCAACCACACAAAAGTTATTTTGATCTTCGAGATAATGTGACATTGCATGAAAAGCCACATCCTGCTGATGATTGCCGGAAGTTTATGAAACTTAGAAAGAGAGATTCTACTGGCCGGGTCGGTGGACTGAAAAAGTCCCCGAAAGCAAACCATAATGGGAGCTCAGGCCCTGTTAGCAGGCACATAAAGGCTGCCAAGAGGAACACCGGTGCCACAGATGCCAAGCAGGTTGATGCAGCAGTTTCCCTTATTTCCCTCTCCATCATTGGCTTCTCCTTCATTGTTGGTCTGGCACATCCGGTGAGCTAATAGGGAACAAAAGTCGAAAGTTAGGACCCCTTGAAGAAATCCTCACTCCTCTTCCCTCCCAGATCACAACAACAATTCTTGGTCTGGCCTGGGGACATTGTAGGTCTATAAATGTCCCAGAGAGCCATGCCAGGAACCAACATGGCCCCTATTTCTGCAGCATTCTCCTGCAAGTCCGGTGTCCCGAATTCGTAGGGTTATATTATTTTATAAGATTCATCATAGAAAGGGCAGCTGGGGGATGGAGTGGTGAGTCTGCTGGGGAAGCACCAACTATTAGGTGGGCATATCAACTGCCCAATCTGGACTTCTTTATATTCTGCCAGAATCACCAATTGTGGATGGAATTTTTTTTTTATTTGAGGGATGAGCCACTTTCCCCATCCAGTCCTCATCCTTTGACCCACTTCCGCCATCTTTGTTCTGTTCCCCAACTTACTTTGTACGAACCTTGCATACCTGGGTATTTTTGTGTAAGAAAGACCAATGACCTCCTTATACGGGAAGTTGCCCTGCAGTATGGTATACTGGGTTCTGCATTAAGGATTCCAATTCTGGTGGCTAAACACCAGAAAAAGGCCGTGAAGCCCCAGTCCTGGACAGGCTTAGTCTTTACCTAAAAAGTCCCTAGGCGTTCCATTTAGTCTTCACCCCTTGACCCACTTTAGGCATTTTTGTTATGCTGCCCAAATGCTCTGCTCTATTAATTGGTACTAGCCTTGTTTATCTGCCGTTGCTGGGTACAGAAGAGTTATGACCTCCTCGCAGGGCACAGCTGTGACACCCCAAACCTGGAGAGACTCCGTCTTTACCCAACATGTCTCTAACCATTCCATTAAGTCCTCACCCCTTAACCCACCTCCTTCATCTTTCCTATGTTCCCCAACTGCTCTGCTCCATTACTTGGTACTTGGAGTCTTCTATACCCAGTGTTGCTGATTACGAAAGCCTTATGACCTCCTCCAAGCTGTGACACTCCAACCCTGGAGAGGCTCAGTCTTCACCTAACATGTCTCTAACCATAACCATGTCTGTATCTCCTGGCACTTTACTGACCCCTTGGTGGTGGAACCTAAGAAATGGAAGTTTTCTAGTTGTTCAATAATACTGAGTGTACCATACGTAGCTCACCCAGCCATCTTCTAGAATTCACCAGAAATCGGAAAGGCCATGTAAGAAATGAAACCACTCTATCCATCTTCATTCTTCTAATCTGTTGGAAACATGAAGAATATTCATGAGAATTGGGGCATATGGTGGTAATGAGCAATCAATGTGTAGATTAGGCTATCTATGAACTACCACCATTCCCCATAAAACTCTACTTGCTGCCTCCTCCCATGCTGGAGAAACTCGGAGAAGGACAACTGTGTCAACAAAAAACCTGAGGAGCTTCCAAGACCTTGGGGAATCCCAAGCACGTTGGTCTCCAAAGAGAGCCTGCATGGTGGGGATCTGGACATAAGATGTTCTTTCTGGGATATCATATTGAAAGCCGATCAATCTATGATTCATTTGTAAAGTTTCATTCTTTAATAATGGTGGAAATTGTGACCCAGCCCAGGATTCAACCTAAATCAAGCTGAAGGATGGGTAGAGGGATCGGCAAAAATGGTGACCTTTGGAATCCATAGCAGGGAAGGGGGTCGTCTATACCTTTAGCTTCATGGCATATCCTTATTAGTTCAATGACATCATGCAGAATGCAAAAAATCAACCGAAAACTTGAGTATTCACCTGAGATTTGCTTTTTATTGGTGTTCATCTATGAATATGTAGAAGTTGTTATTCACTCATTGACATATTAATCATTGGCCAAGCTCTACCGATATTTTACATAATGCTCCCTCTTTTTCAGCCCCATTTCCTTCAGATTTAAAGAATTAAAACAATGTTCCAAAAAGAAAAAAACAGGAAGTGCCACAATCTCTATTATCCTGCATATCCTGTATATGTTTGCTCTGCAAACAAAGAATGACACTGAAAATAATTCACCATAAAAACAACAGATGGTACCAATCTGCTTCAGAAAGTTGCAGAAATAGTAAAGCTTTACATCTTTACATAGCTGCATAATATTACAAGGGCATAGGAGCCTTAAGCAGGCAGGTTTCTCCCCACCCCCAGCCTGGTAAAAGAATGAGCAGCAGAACACTGATAAGCTTATCTCTCTGCTCACTCTTCATGTTGGCACATGCGCAGGGCAGCTCCCTCCCTTCTCCATAGAACTGAACAGCTGTGTCAATCATGGGTGAAAACCTGACCAAGGCTCAGTGACTGTTGTTGCAGACTGATGAACAACCAATTAGGAATGACTGTTGTGTACTCCTATAGAGGAGCAAACAACAGCGTGTTACTTCTCTCATTCCCCCCATTTCTCCATAGAACAGAAAGGAGCTCATTCCTTCATCTATCACTGGAAACAATCACGAAGGATCATTTCCAGTGACAATCACCTTATGTATGGGGCTTTAATACAAAAGTAAGCCATCCAATCAGAGACAAGCTTCTATCAGCCAAAGGACCTCAACGATTAGAAAAGTTCCAAAAACAAAACTTTATAAGAAAAGCGTTTTTTATGCCAAAATATCCAAAATTATCCAAAACATTATCAATTTTTGCCGAAAGTTCTGAGCTGCCTCGGTATATAAAACTCATCAACAACCCCAACTATAGAACTCATTGTGTAAAAAGTGACAAATTTACACAACTTTTTGTTATTTTGTCAATCTGTATAATTCATTCTCCGGCTGGTTTTTCAAACACAATATATACAAAATGACATAACATGGGCTCCACTAATTAAAGGTCTGGAATTTTGTTATCTACTCAGCAAATCCAAACAAAAATTCATCTCGGACTACACAACATAAAGGAGAACAATCAGGGGTTGTGTAATAATTGTGTAAATGCTCTGATATCTGACTTCTTATTGTATCAGAATGTCAATCTTACCGGGTGCTGGGTAAATTCTGCACACAGATGAGGTGGAAGATCTGCGAAGGTGTGGCAGAAGAGTAAGTGGTACGGCACAATTAAAGGGCTTTATGGCTCATGAGCCACATGAAAGTAAAAGCAAAAGAAAAACGACAGCTGCTTCTAAAAAAAAAGGGTAATCATACAACAACAATACAAGGTTTCCCAGCACAATACATAAAGAAAAAACGCCCTAACTCATGTTAAAAATAGATGTTTGAGTTGTATGCAAGTGCAAATATTTGTGCCTCACCAAGGTTCCTCTGGAAAATGTCGTTCCTGATCATGGAGATCAGAGTTCCTTCCATGGAACATATATAGCAATGAATAAATTGGAGCTGTTGTGCCTGGGGGCCACTCATTTCTCCATAAGGTATGCCAACACACTGAAGAGCCCAACATGGATGAATGGTGACTGATAGCTCCTGGCATGTACCAAAAAATAACCGAAATGGCAACTGCTCTTTGAAGGAACTTGGATTTCAATGATTAGGGATCGCACTAGAGTTCCTTCCAAAGTTGCTGTTTTTGGTTTTCTCTGATGCAGGGACACAGTCCACAGGCACAGCAGCTCCAATCTATTCATTTCTATATATGTTCCATGGAAGGAATCTGATCTTCATGATCAGGGACCATAGTTTACAGAGGGACCATGACGAGGCGTGGCGGGTGGACCTACCTTAGCTAAATGGCAACTGATGATTCCTGGGATGTACCAAAGAAAAAACAAAATGCCAACCATTCTTTGAAGGAACTCTGATTTCCATCCACAATGCCTCATCAAGGTCCCTCTGTAAAGTGTGGTCCCTGATCATGGAAATCAGAGTTCCTTCCAAGAAGCATACATAGCAATGAATGAATTAGAGCTGGTGTGCCAGATCCAAAAACCTGCTCCAAAAAGCCAGCTTCGTCACCACCTCCATGGTAGACTTCCAGTTCCAAGGTGATTCACTTAGACAAAACGAGGCCACCGATGGTGTAACTCTACATTTTGATGGTGTACATTTTGCCTGGCAGCTGGCTCTGTCTATGGTGGTGCGACTTATAGAACCAACCTCAACATTCCCTTCGGAACATATATAGCAATGAATAGATTGGAGCTGCCATGCCAGCCACACTCAAAGAGCCCAGCATCATCAAGGAGCCTCATAAAGGTCCCTCTGTAGAGTGTGGTCCCTAATTGCGGAAATCAGAGTTCCTTTAAAGTAACACATTTAGCGATGAATAGATTGGGGCTGGTGTGCCAGATCCAGAAACCTGTCCTAAGAAGCTGCAATCTTTGCCAGCAACTTCCATTTCCAAGGTGACCCTCTTAAATCAATGGAGACCACTTATAATGTAACTCCTGCCCAGGTAGAGGTACATTGTGCCCAGCAGCTGGCTTTGTCTATCGTGGTGCCACCTATAGAACCAAGATTACTGCCCGTCTGGAATGAATAGATTGGAGCTGGTGTACCACTGACACTCCAAGAGCCCAGCATAGCTCAGTTGGAGTTGATGACTCCTAGTGTGTTCCTAAGAAAAAACAAAAATGCCAACAGCTCCTTGGAAGAATTCATGATTCCCAGCTGCAATGCCTTATCAAGGTTCCACTGTAAAGAGTGGCCCCCAGTCATGGAAATCCTTCAAAGAGTGGTTGCCATTTTGGACACACCAGGAGTCAACAGCTGCCAACTCATTGCTATATATGTGGCTTGGTTTGGTTCTATAGATGGCACCACCATATACAGAGTCAGTTGCTGTGCACAATGTACCTCTTGCCCACCATCAGTGACCTTCACTGATCTAAGAGGATCACCTTGGACCTGGAAGTCCACCATGGAATTGGTGGCGAAGCTGGTTTCTTAACACAGATTTTTGGATCTGTCTATGTATCCAATCTATGTATTGCTATATTGTGGCTCGAAATCAGAGTTCTTTCAAAGAGAGGTTGGCATTTTGTTTTGTTTTTTTGGACATGCCAGGAGCCATAATCATCAATCCATGTTGGGCTCTTGGCTGTCGCTGTACCTTTATGGAGAAATGGGCGACCTCCAGGCACAGCAGCTGCGAACTATTCCTTGCTATGTATATTCCTTGGAAGGAACTCTACATTTCCCAATCGGGGACCACACTTTACAGAGGGGATCTTGGTGAGGCATTGCAACTTCAACTAATATTCGCAAATGTATACATTTAAAACCTCTGATTTTACTATAAATAGATTTTTTTTTGCAGTGTGCTGGAAAACTTTGAACAGTTAAAAGTCGGACAGGGGAGCCCAATTGTTGGATGATGTTTATGGTGCACAGGGGAAAGTTAGTAAACACAACTCGAGCAAAGCTTCCACCAGCAATAACATGCCGGTAAAATACGGCTCCTGTTCTCCTAATTACAGCAACAAAACATGAATATTTTTAGTTTGCATTCCTTTCTTTTAAACAAAGTTTAAAGTCGGAGACTTTGCCTAGGCTTAGATGAAGTCATCAGTCTGCTGCGAGCAGGAGGGAGCTATTCCTCTGTCTCCTCTTTCTGTATGATTAGAATATACAATGTAGTGAGTGGTGGCAGCAGGGACTAAATGCAGACAAGAAGTTAGGAAGAACTGGAGTCATCTCTGAGCAAGAAAAGAATTAAAGTGGACCTTCAGCCTAAATATGGCAGCTTACACAGGGCCGGTTTCTGGATAGAGCAACTTGAGGCCAACACCTCCTCCAAGTCCCCAAACGACAAAACAACAGTGGTGCAGGGGGTTGAAAACCTTAGCTTTGGGGCTTCCAGTTCCTGTTTGCCCAGGGCCCCATTTTGTCTAAAACGTACACGCTTTGAGCCCCTTTCTCACATCAACTACTTTAAGGCTGAATTGAACTCATTGGTAGGTGGTGAGACCTAACTGTTAGCAGGTGACATTCAGCAATGCCAATTGCAAAGACCATTGGATCAATGGCAGTGGAAGAAAAAACAAAATGGTAACCACTCTTGGAAGGGACTTTGATTTCCATCTGCAAGGCCTCATCAAGGTTCCCCTCTGTAAATTGGGATCCGTCATAGTGTAAATCAGAGTTTCTTACAAGGAATAGCAATGAATAAATCCCATCCCAGGAAGCCAGATTTGCTGCCAACTCCATGGTGGATCTTCAGGTCCACATTGATCCTCTTGGGTCATAGGAGGCCACTGATGGCCTGTGTTCAGGGGGTACATTGTGCCCAGAAGCTGTCTTTGTATATGGTGGTGCCACCCATAGAATCAACCTCCCTATCCCTCCAAGAAAATTCCAGAGCAGAGGGGACACCATAGCCCATTGTCAAAGAAACTTATTCTACCATTCAATGGGAATCTTCCTAAAAAACAAAACCATCAGCCAGCTTGGTCACCATGGGCAGAAGATGGTGGAGGGATAAAAGAGAATTCATTTTTTTTCCAGCTGCACATGTAAGTGAACATTCCATTTTAAAGAATAGGCCACTCAAATAGTAAACCCAATAATCCTGTGCTCACGCACCATGCTGAGTTCCTTCTAACCCCAAGTCTTCAGTCTTTCCATCGGGGCAATAATCCAGGCCTGAGCAAGAGCGGCTTCCCTGCACTAATGTTGGGTAAAGCATTCCCTGTACCTGCCACCCCTCCTAAACCTTTCCCCCCTTTTGCTTTTCATTACTAGACCTCGTGATTTATCATCTATATACATACAGCTTTACAAATACCAAATAATTTGTTTCCAAAGAAAATATTATATTATTATTTTTTCATATAATATTTTAAAAAACATATTGCAAAAATTGCTCTCACATACAAAATAACAAATAAACAATCCAGAAATTGTACTGACACAAATCAATTTTACTTTTTTACAGTTTCTTGACGCGTTTCACCCGTAGGCTTCATCAGAAGGACATAACGTTTTTATTACTTCATCTATTTATCTGTATTATGTAGCAGAAAGCAGGATAATGATATAAAGCAAAAAGATAAGCCCTAAAAATGGGAGTTTATATATCTTTTCCTCTTCAAAGGAGATTGAGAAGAGTATATTCTTTATATTAGATAGTATTTAATAAATCATCTTTGGAATATAATCGTTTGCTTGTGAAAAATAGAAAGGACGATTGTGTCTCTTTCTCTATTTGATATTTAAAAGAACATATAACATGTGTGACTTTGGATATATTCATGTAAGTGCCTAATTCAAGTGTATTAAAATGACCTAATAATTCAACACAACTAATCCCTTTTATAGGTGTTTTGCTGTGTCCTGCCCAGAAAATAAACAGCTAAAGGTGATAACTTATCTTGTGACTATGTACAATGCTGTGCATTGGAAAAAAGGTTTCAATATGATATTAAGGGGTTCCATCACTCATAACTGCATGACAAAAGTTGTTTTATATGCTATTTGTTTTATACAATTTTGCAATATGAGCATTTGCTTGATTTTTTACAGATTTCATTGACTATCATCTAAACAAGTAGGTGCAACTTATGATCTCTTGGGTCTCATGTTTAATCATTGTAAAAGAAATTATATGTTTTATTTATTTGGATATTCTTTCTGCTTTATTATACAGATATATAGATTAAGTATTAAAAAATTATGTCCTTCTGATTAAGCCTACAGGTGAAACGCGTCAAGGACTGTAAAAAGTAAAATTATCAATACAATATCTGGATTGTTTATTTGTTATTTTGTATGTGGAAGCAATTTTTGCAATATGTTTTTTAAAATATATAATAAATTGTAAAAAAAACTTTTTAACATATCTGTGTGATCGTGGATTTTAAGCATCGTAAAAATCCTTTTAATCTTTTCTTTGGAAAAAAATTCTTTGGTATTTGATATGATATGAGAAGGATGTGGCGCAATCTAAAAGACTCCCCCATTTAGCCATCTACCCAAATAATACTTGAATGTGACAAACACAGCCTTCCTCCAGCTGCTGAGCCATGGAAGACCCGGATCGGCCTTTGCTTGTAGAAATCTTGCCAAAAACAATAAAGTGAATCAGTGACCTAAGAACTTCTCTCCATTTATCTTAGTGTTCCCAGTAGAATCCATTGATGCCGATTCATTGAGGCTTTTACAGTGTTTCTGGATAGATCTGCATCCTCGGGTCTAATGATTCTAGACAGTCTGAGGAGTACAAAGTGCAATGCTGTACCCTTGGAACACACAGCTCTGCTTTCCAGAGATTTAAATATGAGATTTAGCTGAAATCTACAAGAACATGGAACTTGTGGTGAATAGCACAGGGAGTGATATAAGACAAATGCAAACTACAGATAAAAGGTAAACTGGTCAAACTACTTAGCTTTTAGAAGAATTAGAGCTTTTATTAGTTTCTTACAGACTTCCGTTTTTTTGCTGTCCAGGTGACACAGTGGAAATTCTCCAATATTATCACAGGCAGCCACCAACACCTTTATAATTGAAGGTCCTGAATCCAAAGAACCATGTTGGGTCTCCAATTTACCCTAATATAAGTCAATTGGGGGGAGGTGGGCAAAGAAGCCATTAAAAGAGCCACAAGGAAGAATGATGGACCATTGGACCATTAGTTTCAAATCCTCAAATTGTATAAAAAAGACACCACAGGGGGTTGATTAAATTATTAGATAGAGTCTCTCAACATTTTCCCACCTGTGACATTTGCTGCAAAATGCGTAAAGTCGAATAACTTGGGTTTTTTTTTCTTAATTTTACAGTAGGAATATGGAAACTCCAAGTATCATGTTGATCCTATCAATGTTAATAATGAGATTTGAACAAATCTTGTGATATGAACAAATGTTTTTCATTTATTATTTCATTATTTTGCATTGAAGAAAAAAATGATTATTTTTCTGACGTAAAGTCCACCCATACCAACACAGAGCATGTGTGCCACCCTTCTGATTGGACTTACATCACATACCCTCGGGCGCCACTTGTAGAAGAATTGCCAAGTCAAACACATTGATGACAGCAGAATTTTCTCATCTATACACGTACAGTACATTTTACTGTCATGTGAACCTGATGGAAATCTTGGTTGGATTATGACATGGATATAAGGCATATGGGTTATGGCAGGAGGGTCTGATGGCTGGAATTTGAACCTGGGGAATATAGAATATGACATGGGGGTCTTATGGCTGGGATGTAGGCCTGAGGGTTATGGATTATGACATGGGCTTCTAATGACTGGGATGTGAATCTGGGTTAAATAGATTATGACGTGGGGGTTCAATGGCTGGAATGTAGGCCTGGGGATTATGGATTATGACATGGGCTTCTAACAGCTGAAATGTGGACCTGGGGGTTATGGATTATGACATGGGGGTCTAATGGCTGGGATGTGGACCTGGGTTAAATAGATTATGACGTGGGGGTTCAATGGCTGGAATGTAGGCCTGGGGATTATGGATTATGACATGGGTTTCTAACAGTTGAAATGTGGACCTGGGGATTATGGATTATGACATGGGGGTCTAATAGCTGGGATGTGGACCTGGGGGTTATGGACTATGAAATGGGCTTCTAAAGGCCAGAATTGAGACCCGGGGGTTATAGATTGTGACATGGGGTCAAATGTCAGGGATGTAATTCTGGGATTTATGGGTTATGGTGGTCTAAAAGCCATTTTTGAGCCATGATGAGAGCTCAGAAGTTGTTAGTGTCTACTGGCTGCGGTAAATAATGCAACCGAGAGGAACCCCAGTGCCGAAGGTGCTAAGCAGCTTCATGCAGCAGTTGCTATCAGTTTTTTGTTTTGTATTGTTAATCTGTCCTTCTTTCTTGGTTGAACACATCTTGCAAGCTGAAAGAGAACAAAGTCGAATGTTACAACCCCTTGAAAAAACCCTAACTTTCCACTCATAGCACCTATTTTAGTAACATTTTGCTGCCGGTCTGGGACCCAGAATTTTTGGATGTAGACTATAAGATGCTGGGAATCATCCTGGTAAAGAAATGGCATTTGGGAGATGGAGTGTTGAGTCTGCCGATGAAGCACCAATGACTAGGTGGGCATAGCAGTCGCTTTTATATTTTCAGGCTACAATTGGGATATAATTGCCCACGCTGGTTTCAAAACTGAAACCTTACTTCTTATTCTTCCTATTTTTCTAGAATCACCAATATTTAATTGAACATTTTTTTATTCGATGGATGAGGATCAAAAAGGCTTTCTCACTTTGTCTATTCAATCCTCACCCCATGACCCTCTTCCACCATCTTTGCTATGCTGCCCAACAGCTCTGCTCCATTGCCTCCATTGTATGAGCCTTATATACCCGGTGTTTCTTGGTAAAAAAGACTTATGACCTCTATATGGATCCCAGCTGTAAAGCCCCAATCCTGGACAGGCTCTGTCATCACCAAAAATATTTCTAAACGTAACTGGGCCTGGCCCTTCGTTGATATCTTATTGGTGGGACCCCATGCATGGACTTTTTGCTGTCATTCTGTAATACTGAGTTTATGAATATGTAGCTCACCCAGCCATTTTCCAGAATTCACCAGAAAGTGAAAAGGCTGCATGAGGACTGTGATAGCCTTGTCTTTTTTCAGCCTTCTAATCTATTGGAAAACAGGGAGAAAATTTATGAGAACTTTGGTGCAACTCTACAGTTCTAAATCACATGGAAATACAAATGCAATACAACATTAATGAGCAATCAATGTGCAGATTAGCTTTAAGTGAACAATTATCATTGCCAATAACCTCCCACACTCACATATAGATACTTCTATGAGTGCTCCCATGCTAAGAAACTCTGAGAAGGCCAATTTGACCAAAAAAGGTGACATGAGAAAATGAAGTAAGCTCTCCCAGACCTTGGGCAGCATTGGCACCACTGAAGTTTCCATTGGGGATCTGGATTTCCTTGTAGAATGGGGCATCATAGTGAACGCTGGACAATCTATTATTCATTTCTGAAGTTTCATTCTTTGTTAATGGTGAGAAAGATATGAAATGGTGACCTGGAAATGGTAAACAAGGATGGCATAGCAAAGACTAACTTAGGGGTCAGCTATGACCTTCAGCTTTTTGGCTCCTTTTGATTAATGACACCATAGGGTTTGCAGAAAATCCCCAAAGGATTTCCATAACTATATATCTCACACCAGCCCCTTTTATTCAACGCTGGTCGTCCACAATCATTTTCCATCTGAATATTATTTATTTTCTTTAAAATTTAACAAAATGACCTCAAATTATTATTCACTTAATAAATAATTAATTTAAAATAAACAATAGTATAGTAAAAGAGATTCTCATACTTTCTGGTCTAGTATAGGTAACTACCCCTTAGTTTTATTAAAGTGTATAAGAAGAACCACATAAAGAAGGGGGTTGCAGGCTGGATACGTACGTAGAAAAGTATATATGTATTGATCAAACAATTTCATACATAATTATCGAATAGTCAAGAAAATAACACCATTCCTGTTGTACCATCACGGGATTTGAATATTTGTACTGGTATTCTTAGCAAGTTTACAGCATGTGGCCTTAGCAGTCTTGTTAGTCTGGCGCCTTTCGCCACCATTGGCTTCTTCAGAGGTATACTTTATAGAAAGTCCGGTCTAAATGAGTTGAAATATAATGCATTGAAAAACATTGAAAACAAATGACATAGAAAGATCATACATAAAATCCACAAGGAAACAAATCAGCTAATTCGACCTATAACTAGTACATAGCTACAGTACAGTTCATATGGTAACTGATACTAGATTAAACCTAAGAGTATATATATAAAAATATATATATATATATATATATATATATATATATATATATATATATATATATATGATAAACCAGTATTTTTCAGATTATCAACGAAAATATGACAACAAAATCCTAATAGAACCAACGTATCCATGATATTAGTGATTATAAAAACACTATTAGGAAAAGTTCCTAT
This sequence comes from Pyxicephalus adspersus, assembly GCF_032062135.1. Lineage (NCBI taxonomy): Eukaryota > Metazoa > Chordata > Amphibia > Anura > Pyxicephalidae > Pyxicephalus > Pyxicephalus adspersus. The sequence continues at coordinate 6,013,882 of NC_092864.1, forward strand.
AAGTCCCTATTATCAGATCACATATTCATTTTCAGTTGTATGATAACCTAGAGTTGTCAAATTTAATATTTATGTATAAACTTTGCTACCTTTGAAATCCTTTGCTTTCAGAAAAGGCGACATATATGTAAGTCTCATGTCAGATCATACATTATTTCCCTAGCTATATTCACATTAAATTAAATACTTATCCTTACTTATATTTATGTACTATTTTCACCAACATAAAATTCAGATAATTCTTTTATTTTTGATTTCCCTGCTTATTGTACATCTAGCAAATACACTGCAAGTAATACATTCCCTCTTTTTGCTATGAGTATACATAAATATTGAATTTATTATATCTAGGTCTATCATACAACTGAAAATACATATGTGATCTGATAACAGAGACTGATAGGAACTTTTTCGATTAGTATTGTTATAATCACTAATATCATGAATACTTTGGTTGCATTATGATTTTGTTGTCATATTTTCGTTGATAACCTGTAAAATATTGATTTATCATATATATAAATAAATAAAAAACAAACAGGGCAAAAAGCTTTAATGTATTCATACAGTGAATCAAACAGATAAATCACAGAATGATTTGTGTGACTCACAACATTGACATAAGTGGTTAAAAGTACATTCAAAATGAATGAAGGCATCCCTAGATGTCAACTAGGGATATGCCTTGCTCTCTAGACAACAGGTTGTCTGACTATACATTGCAACAGATGTAAAAAAGCTCAATAATCTCTAACGTGACGCGTTTTGCCAAGGGACCTTGATCAGGGGGTTCGTAGAGAAAATCAGAACAACTGTATAATAAAATATAACAAGGTATGTCAAAAAAATGCTGGTCCAGTACAGGATGGCAATACACATATAGGTTAGGTATATAGTATGGATAACATCACAAGGTCATAAATGTATGATTGGGTGAAAGCTAAAAAATGGCATGGCACTTATATTTGTTATCAGAATCCGAGTATATGAAATATATCCGGGCAATTTGGAACAACAATCAAAAATTAAAAGTGTAAAATCGATATGTTGACTGGTGTTTAACCATGATGAATCACCAAGACAGTCATAGCGTTTAGAAGTGTTAATTAATGTTCAGCAGTGTTGTAAGCTTAAAAGTGTTTATGAAAGACAACAATCAAAATTAAACTTACTGGGTTTTTATAGTAACATATACCGTAGCGTTAATTGCTGCTAGAAAGAGCTAAGTGGTCCTACTGCAACAATCGAATGTAGAAGACAATAGCTCGGGTGGATAGGGATTATATACTTCAAAATGGTTTCAAGAAAAATTATTCTGGAGTATTTGTCTTTATGACCTTGTGATGGTATCCGTACTGCATACCTAACCTATATGTGTATTGCCATCCTGTACTGGACAAGCATTTTGATTGAGATACCTTGTTATATTTTATTGTACAGTTGCTCTGACTTTCTCTATGCAGCCCCTGATGAACCCCCTTGGGCGAAACGCGTCGAGTAGAGATTATTGAGCTTTTTTACATGTTGCAATGTATAGTCAGACAACCTATTGTCTAGAAAGCAAGGCATATCCCTATCAAGTTGACAACTAGGGATGCCTTCATTTCATTTTGAATGTACTTTTAACCACATATGTCTATGTTGTGAGTCACACAAATCATTCTGTTATTTATCTGTTTGATTCACTGTATGAATACATTTAGGCTTTTTGCCCAAAAAAACAATTTTTTGTTTCTTTATATTTTGATCCATAAAGCGGTTGGCAGATCTATCCCTATAACTACAGGTTGCGTCACCCTCGCTATTTGTACTTATCATATATATATATATATATATATATATACCCTTAGGTTTAATCTATTATCAATTACCATATGAACAGGACAGCTGTACTAGTTTTAGGTTGATTTACCTGATATGTTTCCTTGTGGATTTTATGTATGATCTTTCTATATAATTTGTTTCCAATGTTTTTCAATGCATTATATTTCAATTTATTTAGACCGAACATTCTATAAAGTATACCCCTGAAGAAACCAATCGTGGCGAAACGCGTCGGGACTAACAAGACTGCACAAGTTCACACTGTGAACTTGCTAGGAATACTTTTGTCTAGTACAAATATTCCAATCCCATGATGGTACAACGGTATTGGTGATATTTTCTTGACTGTGTAATGTGTTGTGTCCCTGCCTGCCCAGTGACACAACACATTCATATTACCTGAGTCATCAGATCAAACTTTATTTTCTAAGTTTACCCTTTATATCACCTTTTAAATGTCAAATTCTTTTAAGGTCATTGACATCATAAATAATGCAGAAAATCATCTGAAGGATTCACCTGGTTGAGTAATCAGCTGAGATTTACTGGTACTTCTTCACTGAAAGGAAATCATAACAAAAACAACAGATTGTAACTACAGTGCAGTTTCAGAAAATAATAAAGAATACATCTAAAGGATAACTTCATAATAATAGAAGGGCAAGGCAAGGGCAAGATACTGCAGTCAGGTTTTTTCTGCACCCCCAACCTGGTATTAGAATGAGCAGCAGGATCATGATAAGATCATCTCTCTGCTCACTGCTATGCATTATTGGCACATGTGCAGGGCGGCTCCTTTCCTTAGAACAGAACAGCTGTGCTCATCTCTAATGAAAACCTAACCTGGGCAAAGTGGTCCCTTGATGTTGTTGATCAATCCTCCAGAAATGACTGTTGTGGACTCCTATAGAGGAGTGCACAACGGGGTGTTCCTTCTCTCGTTCCCCCCTCCCCTCTCCATAGAACAGAACCCCGCTCATTCCTTCATCTATCACTGCAAACGATCATGAAAGATCATTTCCAGTAACAGTCACCTGTCTACTATAAAAAATTTATCCACCCAATCAGAGACAAGCTTCTATCAGCCAAAGGACCTCAACAACTTACTAGATTGTAAGCTCTTCGGGGCAGGCTCCTCTCCTCCTGTATCACTGTCTGTATTAGTCTGTCATTTGCAATCCCTATTTAGTGTACAGCGCTGCGTAATATGTTGGTGCTATATAAATCCTGTATTATAATAATAATAATAATAATAATTTACAGCACTGCGTAATATGTTGGTGCTATATAAATCCTGTTTATTAATAACAATAATAATAATAATAATAATAACAACTAGAGAAGTTCCAAAAACAAAACTTTATAAGTAAAGCATTTTAATGCCAAAATATCCAAAGTCTTTGCCGGAAGCTCTGAGCTGCCTCGGTATATAAAACTCATCAACAACTCCAACTATAGAACTCATTGTGTAAAAAGTGAAAATTTTATACAACTTTGTGGTGTTTCGGCAATCTGTATAATTCATTCACTGACCGGCTTTCCAAACACAACACACAAAATGACACAACACGGACACCACCAATTAAAGGTCCGGAGTTTTGTTATCTACGCAGCAAATCCAAACACAGATTCATCTCCGGCAACACAACATAAAGGGGAACAAACAGGGGGTTGTGTAATAATTGTGTACATGTTGATGTGATATCTATCCACCCTATGGACCTGATTTATTAAAGCTCTCCAGGACTGGAGAGGATACACTTTAATTAGTGAAGTTGGGTGATCCAGGAATTAAAAATATTATTATACAGTATTTATATAGCACCATCATATTATGCAGTGCTGTACAAAGCCCATAGTCATGTCACTACCTGTCCCTCAAAGGAGCTCACAATCTAATCTCCCTACCACAATCATATGTCATTAACGTAGTCTAAGGTCAATTTTTTAGGAGGAAACCAATTAATCTAACTGCATGTTTTTGGGATGTGGGAGGAAACCCACACAGAGAACCTGCAAACTCCATGCAGATAGTGTCCTGGCTGGGATTCAAACCTAGGAGCTAGCGCTGCAAAGGCTGGAGTGCTAACCCCTGAGCAACCGTGCTGCCCAAAATATTTGCTAACAAATGACTGAAGAAATACATTCCAGGTTTGCTGGATCACCCATGTTCACTGATGAAAGTATTATTACACAGTATTTATATAGCACCATTATATTACACAGCGCTGTACAAAGTCCATAGTCATGTCACTAACTGTCCCTCAAAGGAGCTCACAATCTAATGTCCCTACCACAATCATATGTCATTAACGTAGTCTAAGGTCAATTTTTTAGGAGGAAACCAATTAATCTAACTGCATGTTTTTGGGATGTGGGAGGAACCCACGGGGAGAACCTGCAAACTCCATGCAAACAGTGTCCTGGCTGAGATTCGAACCTAGGACCTAGTGCTGCAAAGGCCGGAGTGCTAAGCCGTGAGCCACCGTATATCCTCACCAGCCTAGGGGAGCTTTAATAAATCAGGTCCTTTGTATTAGAATGTCAGTCTTACCGGGTGCTGGGAATGATCAGTGAATCCTGCACACAGAGGAAGTTCTGCGCTCGGTGAATCCTCCAGATAGGTTGAAAGCTCTGTGAATTGTAAAAGAGGAAGTGTCACTTGTATTTAAAGGGCTGTGTTGTGTGTCATTTAAAAGGTTTCCTGCATGAAATATTATAGCCATTCCTAAATATTAAGGAGCGCCCAAGAAATGACATTTACACAGCACACAAGGGTGTTTTTTTCTTGAACCCTGTGCTGACTACTGATTATTATACAATATTTATATAACTGCGACATATTACACAGCACTTTTGGAATGTGGGAGGAAACCCAAGCAAACACAGGGAGAACCTTCAAACTCCATGCAGATAGTCCTCTGGCTGAGATCTCACCTGGGACCCAGCACTGCAAAGATCAGAGTGCTAACCACGGAGCCACCGTGCTGCCCAGCAAACCTTATGGTAAAAACATATTGTGGTTTGAGTTGCATGCATTTGCAAAGCTTTGTAGGAAGCCTCACTACCACGTCAAGGCAAATTGTGGCTTTGTATATGGCGGTGACACTTATGGAGCCAACAGAACATAAAAATGTACGAAACAAAAAGTTTATACTGCTGGGTGACCTCCGCACCTCCAAAAAGATTCCTGTAGAAGGCAGAGCAGGGAGGACTCCGTAATCTTCTCGCAAGATTTATATTCAATGAGAATCTTCCTAAAAGGACATTACCTAGCTTGGAGACCATGGGCAGAAGATGGTGGAGGGGGGGAAAAAATTCAATTTTCTTTCCAGGTGCAGTTTTCCCCCATTAGGAGTGATTGGTGGACGGGTTCAGAGTGTGTAAGTGGACTTTCCATTTTATAGAAAGGGCCATTTAAAAAGCAAACCCAACATCCTGTGCTCACTCACCATGCTGAGCTTCTCCTAACCCCAGGTCTTCAGTCTTCCAAAAATCCAGGAGTGAGCTGGACATGGAGCGGCTTCCCTGCACTAATGCTGGGTTAAAGAATTCCCTATACATCCCCACCCCCTCTTAAACCCTTCTCCCCCACGTTTGCTTTCCATTACTATGTCTTGTGTTTTATCATCTGTATACATATAGCTTTACAAATACTTGAATGTGACAAACAAATCCTTCCTCCAGCTGTTGAGCCATTGAAGACCCAGATCGGCCTTTGCTTGTAAGAGAAACAAGAGAGGGGTAAAGGAACTTTTAAGGCAAATATATATATATATATATATATATATATATATATATAAAGCCAGAGTATATATAAAGCTAGTGTATATGGATATATACACTAATACATATGAATAATTAAAAAAAACTTTAATATAAACAGTAAAAACAAGGAGTTACAAAAAGAATATGCATGAAACATTGTTATTTTGAGGATACAAAAAGAATCATGCAGACCTCATTTTGAGGATGTTTATGCATATTTGATCTGCATGATTCTTTTTGTAACAGATTGTTTTTACTGTTTATAATGAAGTTTTTTTTTAATCATTCATATGTATCAGAGCATATATCCATATAAATGAAGACATTTAGTCTATGTGTATATATAAATATTTTTTACCTTAAAATTCCCTTTACCCCTCTCTTGTTTCAAATAGATTGTTGTTTTGGGATGTGGCATATTCTTATCATCCAGTCATCTATGGAATACTGTGTTGTTGGATTATTCTTTGCTTGTAAGAGCTAAAAACAAAAAGTGAACCAGTGAACTAAGAACTTCTCTCTCTATCCCAATGGTTTTTATAGAATCCATTGATGCCGATCCGTTGCGGTATTCCTCCATAGAACTGCCTACTTGGTCATACTCCCTGGTTTAGGAATGCAAAGGGAAAGTCACATACACCTTTGTGAATTGAGGTGCTGTATCTAAAACATTCATTGGGTCCCCCATCGAGCCTTATTACAAGTCGATTGGGTCAATTAGGGGGTATAATATCTCTGGCAAAGAAACCATAGGTACTCAAAAGACCACAAGGGAACGGGTCACCTAATATCCACAAAGAAGAACAATGGGCTAATACACCATTAGTTTCAAATCAACATACATGTTCTCATGGGTTTTACAAGCTCACTTCATGAGGGGTTGAATAGCTGATGTTCTAATTAGGACTGTACAAGAAATAATACTTATTACTGTGGCCAACCCTCATCCATTTCTTCAGGAAACAGCGTGTGGGGACTGGATTGAAAATATAATAGGTACAATACTATAATACATAGACATCAGGGTTTCTCAAACAGGCTTCCTCCAAAGGGTGTTACGGATTTCTTGAGTAATGAGCAATTTATGTCTCTCAAGTCAGTTTAAGTGGCACCTTTTTGGCTATTTGTAAGGGTGATATTTTTCCCATTGACCAGCAATATTAGACATTCTTCCCACTGACCACCATTAATATATTGTGGGCTGTGTATATAGTAAATATCGGAGGGGTTCCCTGAAGACCTGAAAGTTATTTCAAGGGTTCCCCCATGTTAATAAAGGTTGAGAAACTTTGGGATTCATTGTACCTTCAATACAATCCCCATGCATTTCCTATCCTATCCTGATGAAGGGGGTTGAGGTTCACCCACTGAAATGTGTCGGCATCCATCTGGAATAGACTTATATCTGGATTTGATTCTTCTTCTGGATTTGATTCTTCTAGCTATTTGCATGCCACACCAATGAGACTGTGATAATCATTTGACATGTACAAGCCGCCAGCCCAGTGACCATAGACCCAAAATGTGATACCATTAGAAGAATTTCAGGGTTCCCATGCTGTCCATCGGTTTTTCCAGGGAATAAAACTCTAACAAAGAAGCCAACACTCCCCTACCAGATCCAAACCCCTATATATTATATATCTCAATAGTAACAAATCTAAATGTCAATATTAAATATATAAGATAGTATTATGAATACAGTTCCAAAATTCCTCAATTTTACTTTCAGTCGGATAAAAAAACAACTTACCTGGGACTCCTCCGGCGGCAGTGCTGTGGTGTTAATGTTTCTAAAGAATTGAAAACTGGCCTCTAGTGTAAGATTAATATAATCAAAAGCAGATTTTAACCGTTTGAGTTAAAGATTGATGAGAAAATGTGATAATTAACACTGATATCCTGCGGAGACCCTAAAAAGGTGTTATCGATTGACTTGGGTTAAGTCAGTGGATGCGAGTGTGAGCTCTGGGGCCAAGAAACCTTCTGCTTTTTCCTCCACCACCTCTCATTTATACTATCCAGGAATTTATATGAAATGTCTATAGAATAATACAAACTGATACACAGGGTGGGGGTGTAACGTGCCCATTGTGCACATCACTTTGTAACATTGTAACTGCTACATCATTATATCCACTGTCATCGAATAATTATAAGAGCAATGCACATTGGACAGTCATGTGACTGTAACTGTCAATTCTGATTGGTTTGAGGTGGAAGTTACCAAACAAGAAGTCTTATTCTGGACTCTTATGTTGTAACTGTAATGCAGATAATGTATATCAGTATTCATTAACATGGAGTGTTGGCTTCTTCCAGTCACTGAAGAAGGGGACCATCAGGACAGAGAGCTATAGGAAGGAAGGAATATGCTGATTGGATGTGAGTGTGACAGAGAGTGAAGCTCTTGAGCCTGCTGCTACTCCTTACTGTCCAATCACAGTCCAGGGGAGGGACAAGACATGTAAATGTTACCGAGCAGAGAAAAACTGTTATCCAGGCAGCTCTAATATATGTAAATTTTTCTATAGTTCATCTCTAAAACCCAAATGTTGTTTAATATGCTACCAATACAGTCAAGGTGCCTAAAGGTTCCCATTGTTCTTTAATGGCGTCAAAGTCTACATTGTTTTTTAAGATGATAGACAGATTTAGGGATAACTCTCCGGTGTCTGCTGAACCCTTTAATATCCGAGTCAGCTCAGTCCAGGTGAGCATGACACAGTTTCTCTGGGCAGGAATATAGGTCACTTCTATGTACGGGATAAAATCCAGCTCAGTCATTTTTTTTCAGCTACAGAAGAGCTTAAACCTGGAACAGGAAATAATTATCCAGTTTTCTGTCTGATTCTAGTGATACAGACGATGCTTTATTGTACAGGGTGGCCCACCTGGGGCCAGGAGACAATTAGCTAAAGTTCCATAAATTGTGTTGGCCTCAAAAAAGGATTGTTTGTAGGCAAAATGGGGACCAGTTGCCTGAATTTACAGAATTCCAGCTCCCTGCACCCTCCCTGGTTGGGGCTTTGGAATAGGGGGGGTGCGCTGGAGAGATAAGGCCAGGTACAGTTCAATTACTTTTAACTAGATAGGTAAAGCCAGGTATCAGGACCGTGGCTCATGGCCAACCAATGTCTTCTGGACCTGGAAGTAGACTAGGTAAAGATGGCAGTGGCAGTGTTGGAACAAAAAGGTGGTTGGAGGACGTTGCATGTCCAGAAGAAGGCACACTAGAAGGAGTGTGGGCCGTAATATATGTTGTATGGGCCAACAGATTCATAACTTAGACATTTGTACCTAAATATTTATATTTTTCACAAACTGTTAACTTGGTTTCCTAACATGTTTTCAGCTCCGGTGTAGTCAGATGACGATTGACTATTCCTGTAGTTCTTTTAGGGATGGGATCAAAAAATGATGCCAATACTGGGTATCGAGGCACTAACTAAACATGCAGGTAGTGAGTAAAGAATATCTTCCCTCATATTGTGTGATACTTCCTCCACCTTCTAGATTGTAAGCTCTTTGGGGCAGGGTCCTCTCCTCCTCCTGTGTCACTGTCTGTATTTGTCTGTCATTGGCAACCCCTGTTTAATGTACAGCGCTGTTTAATATGTTGGCGCTATATAAATCCTGTTTATTATTATTATTATTATTATTAATATTAATAATAATAATAATAATAACTATATACCATCAGTATGATTTACAATGACCAGAGGCCCCTTTATGTGTCCACAGGGTGTATATATAATTGACATTCAGCAGGCAGTTGTATAGAAAAGGTTAACTAGGCCTTCCTCTTCCCCTCCTGCCTGCCCCATCATCTGGGCTCTGGGTAAGCCGGTTATATGAGCGTATGTCTGGTCAGAGATTAAATACCATCAGATGCAGATTGATACTGATGCGGGGTGAACTTGTACCGACATGTGACATGTAAACATATACACTGGAGGGTGGTTAGTAAAATTTGTACAGGGAAAACACATTCCTTTCTTTTTTTGCTTGTTTTTGATTTACTATTTTATTAAAGAAATAGGAAAAAACAAAACGACTGTCTTTAGTAGAATATAGGGGCTGTCTAGGTCCTAATTCACAAATATGTGCACTAGATCAGACTTTATAAGCCCATCTCAATGGCTGTTAGGATACTTGTTGTATTGAACTGGAGACCTGGTAAAGTCTTGAATCAGATATGTCCGGGGCAGATTTGAGGGCTATTAGCTTTAGGAGGCATATTTTTATTTCCTTCTATTCTCTCAGGATATTAGATCTTCCTAGACCAGTGGAGGAACCTTAGGGAAAGGTTTGGTGAGTTTCAGAGGAAGGCGTGATGGAAAAGAAAGGAAGCTTCTCTCTCCAAGGACTTTAAGGGAAGACTTATGGAAAGGCTTGGTAAGCTTCAAAGAAAGGTGTTGGGAAGGAAGCCCCAGGAGAACACTTTATGGATCTTGGGGGTAGTTCTGGTGGACCTCAGAGGAGGGCTTAGTAGATCTTAAAGAAAGGCTTAGTGAGCCTTAGGGAACTTTGTGTTGAACTTTATGGGGAAGACCATTTTTTAAAATCTCAGTACGGCTTGGTGGGTCTAATACAAAAGCTGCGTATACACGTGGAATAATTGTCGTCGTAAACAAACGATCTACAACAGATCTGATTGGGCAATGATCGTTCGAAATCTATTGTGTGTACAGTCGTTCAGTGACTGTGGATTGGTCTGTGATACAGTTTCTCCTGTACATGTCACTTCCTGCATCATATGAACAATCATATCTAGTGTGTGTACATTATTGGTGGATTATATTTGAACGATCATATTGTTACATCATGTGCAGATTTGTGCACAATACGATCAGTCGTTTTCAAACAATATTTATCCAACGTGTGTACCTAGCCAAAGGCTTGTGAACTTTAGTGAGTTTTTTTGATAAGCCTCAAGGGAAAACTGGATAATCTCAAAGCTGGACATAGTGAAACCTCTTGAGATATACCTGTGGATTTTAGTGCAGTGCAACAGCTTTTCATGTTTTTAACAATTTATCTTTTTTCCTTAGCTCAAAAAGTCTTGTAGGCCCAAGAACTGAGCAAACACGTACCTAATGGTGGATCAAACTCAGAATACGGTTGTGGTATATGAAATCCAAACATGAATGGCTTGAAAGGCAATTCTGACAACATTTCTTTAAATTTTTTTTTTAGTGATCCTTAAGGTTCATCATGTTCAACTTTTTTTTCACATACTCTGCAAACTATAATGTGGCACAATAGGATATGCTGTTGCAATTATGTGGTCACATACTCTAGATTGTTTCCAAATTTCCTACTGTTCCTTCACGTTGTTCACAAGTCTCCTGTGTAGAAATGTGAGTCGTTATAATTTTACACCATCATAGAACTTAATAATAAAATTATGTGGCATAAATTGTAAGTTGATGACCCACCACCAACCTTTTTATGTCATTTGAAGTCCATGGCACTACCTTTATGATATTAGTCTTCTGTATACTAGAGGTCACTTGGTTGTGGATGGATAGAAGGAGAAGACAAAGAAGACAACCAGTCCCAACTGATCTCCTATGTGAAATTACCACACTTAATTAAATTATAGTTAATAAATAATCATTTTTTCATGATGATGATTAGTACACCCTCACCCATTCCTCTTGTTTTCAGATCCCACCATCATGTCCCTGTCAACAAACCCCCAAGCCAGGTCACGTTCAATTGGACTTTTTTGTTGAAGACATTGAAGCCTATCTAAACTGCTTTATCAAATCATATAAAGCTGCTTAAATTTTAGTCTTCATTTAGAATTGGTGTTCAAAACATCATCAACATTTACGAAAAGTCCAGTTGAATGTGACTAAGCACTACTAGATATACAATGAACTGGATAAATGAGAACCTTCACAAACAAACCCTCAATATTTGTTTTGAGGGTCAGTTGTGAGGCAAAGGCTCTGTCCCCCAACTTTGCAATCCAAGTAAAACATTAGTAAACATCTTCCATGACCAAGGCTGGAACCCTTTCTGCTAAGGTTGTATTTAGTGAACCACAAAATGTTTTGTCCAACCAATGGCAGGCCAAAGCTGCGAAGTTTCACCTATTAGTATGTATGAATATTTATTTATACTGTATATTACCTATACATTAGAATATTCCACACAAAGTTACAAAAATCAGATTTATTGATTCACAAAATATTCTTTAAAAGCCATGAAAAGGAAGCTGGAGATGAGGAAAATAAATATTATATAATATAATATATTGGGGGTCCTTTTTTGCTGTAGAACATATGATGAGTTGGTTTGAGATGAGACATTTGTGTAACATTCACCTCTAGAGGACAGCTGGGTTGGTCATATGTGGCATTCACATCTGGCAGAGAAAAGTTAAAGGTCAGCGTGACATCATCCGGACAAACTCTGCAGAGGAAGCAAAGAGAGTCAGAAGAAGGCAGAAAAGGTTTCATGATGGGATGGGGGTGGACAGTCATCAACGTACCTTCAAAATCCACTGTCCCATCTCCATTCAGATCAGCTTCTCTTACTACATCAGCAATTTCATTATTGGTCAGCTTTTCTCCTAGAAGCCGTTGCATGGCTTGCTGTAGCTCCTCTATTGTGATCTCTCCGTCACCATTAGCATCAAACTGGAAGGAGATAAAAAACAGTAAATTGGAGAATGGGCTTAAACCAAATCTTTTTGCTTAAAAACTTCTCTGCAATGCCCTTAGACTCAGATTGTGAGCCTTTGCAAATGAACTGAAGTTGAGCATCAACTAGCTCTAGAGGAGATTCAGCAATATCTAGGCCTAGTAGAGGTTCAGCATTATCTAGCTTTGGGCAAAGTCCAGCATCAACTAGCTCTGCAGAAAGTCCAGCATCATCTAGCCCTGGATAAAGTTCAGCATCATCTAGCTGTGGATGAAGTCCAGCATCATCTAGCTCATAAGGGAGTCCAGCATCATTTATCTTAGGAGGAAGTCCAGCATCATCTAGCTTTGAAGGAAGTCTGACACCAACTAGCACTCAAAGAAGTCTGTCATCATCTAGGCCTGAATGACGTTAAGTCCAATATCATCAAGGTCTAGACCTTGATGGGAAGTCATCTACTAGTCAGCATCAGCTAGTGCCGAAGAAAGTCCAACTAGCTCTAAAAGAACTTTATCATCATCTAGCCCCGGATGAAGATCGGCATCAACTAGCTCTGAAGGAAGTCCAGCCTCAGCTAGCTCTGAAGTTCAGCATCTTCTAGCCTTGGAGGAAGCATCATATAGCCTTCACCACCCAATTCCTTGCTTTTCTGCTCCATTTACCTTCTTCTGTAGATTCTATGCCATGCCATGAAATCTTCTCACCTCTTTAAAGGCATCTCGGAGTTCCTTCACCCCAATCATCCCCGCCGTTTCCTCCAACAGCTTTGGAGTCATCAAATCAACAAAATCCTGGAAGTCCACCCGACCCCCAACTGCAGAAGACGAAGAAGGTCACAATACAGAAATGAGCACAGAGTGTAATATAAAGGACGTGGAGGTCTTGTGTGTGTACTAAAGGCCAGACACAAAACACCAAATCACAGCCACCTATAATATTTCAATCTGCCCTTCAGCCTCTCCTTCATCATAAATCTGACCCACCATCAACTTCATAATAAAATTCTGTGTTGAGGCATTTTCTGTGACAGTGTGACAAGTTTTCTTTTATCAGTTTCCTAATTATTACATGTTGTCACCCTGTCCCCTGAAAAACATAATCAGCCTTACTAAGACATATTGCAAAGGGCTGCTCATGGTTGGTACCAAATGACGCCCCCAAACTGCTGAAGTGCAGGAAGACAGGAAAATGTATAAATACCACCATTATTTATTACTTATTTATTACTTATATATAAATATGCCGCTAAATGTCATCTAGCTGGGCATTGCATGTACTGTGACCCAACCCCCCATAGGACCTGTGTGCGTTTTGTGTCCCCCCCTTCCCAAGCACTCACGGTTCATGTTTATCTGTTGCGATAACTCAATCAGCTCCATCTCCGTCGGCATGTATCCCATAATCCTCATAAGGTTGCCAAGGTCCTTGCAAGTGATGAAGCCATCTTTGTCTTTGTCGAATTCCACAAAGGCATCACGGAGCTCTGCAGAAGGTAAAGTTATCTGTTATACACCTAAATATTCAGCTCCCTAATATATCCCTTCCACCCTTTATGATTTCCTGGACCACCATCACTCTGGTGGTGCACACCAATGCATGAGTGTGGCCAACCTCTTTGCATGGCACCACAGTGCACACATGTAGAAAATGTCAATGCCCCATTCATAGAGCAGACCCCATTACACATGCCACATGGGCTGTAAAAATAGAAGAATTTTTCATGCATTGGTGAGTGCAGCCCCAACACAACGCATTGAAAGAACACATTTAAAAAAAAGAATTGAATTTATTACCTTCAATCTCATCCGTGCCCAACTCCCGATACTGTAAGAGAAGAAAACACAGAACAGAGTTAGAAAAAGGACAGATTCCCACACAGCATTAAAGTTCTCTGTACCCTCTGCCATTAGGTTGGGGTTCTAGATAAAGTGGGGGCCCAGTTAATTGCAACTAATTCCCATATTCGCATTATTTAGGGGGATCTTGAATGTGACCCCGACATGGTAGGGCCACACATAACGTCCAGTATATGTAAAGCTATAGAGGATTCCCAGGGACAGCATGATAATCAAAGCTGGGGACACGATGCAAGATACACATTGATACACAGTATATGGGGCTAGCAGAGGTCACTGACATTGTCCCTTTACAAATCAATATTCTCTTCAAGAACTGTTGCAGCCAACAAGTACCGAATGAGGCCACAAATTAGGCATAAGGGTCCTAAGCTATCCCTTGAAATCCAATAAATAGACATTTTTTTTCTTTTCCAAATATTTCTTTATGCCTTATGTGCCACTTCCCTGCTTTTCTATAGATTGAAAGCGGTCATGCCCAGGATCTTGTACATGTACGTGTTATCATGTTTTCAAAATGAAACAAAAGAGGAAGAAAAAGGGTATAAAAGAAATAAATTAATAGGTGACAAGTATTGAGGGCTACCTACCCTCTGGTAATACTCACCCCCTGTTTCTCTGCGATGCCCTTACGTAGGAAAATACACGCTGGTCCAAATCCCTGCATTCCACCGCCAAAGGTCAAAACTGGTAACGCCAACTCGGAATCTGTAACGGCCAGCTTCTGTCGAAACCTCGACACAGCTCCTACCGCCTGCAAGAAAAACATGGAGAAGTGAGAATTAGATAGATGAAGGATAGATGATAGATGGATAGATGGATAGATAGATAGATAGATAGATAGATAGATAGATAGATAGATAGATAGATAGATGGAATGGATACACATTCCTATGTACTACTCTGCCCTCTATTTCAGATTGCAAGCTCAATTGCCCTGGGTCCTCTCCTCCTACAGATCTGAAGGTATGTTAGTAGGTTGGTGCTTCATAAATAGATGGATGAATGGATAGATAGATAGATAGATAGATAGATAGATAGATAGATAGATAGATATGGATGAATAGATGGATGAACAGATCCCTCTTGTACTGTTTACTACTCTGCCCTATAGCTTAGATTGCAAGCTCTATTGTCCAGTGTCCTCTCCTCTTCCTGTGCACTGCAGGATATATTGGTACTATATAAATATAGTATAGATAGATACAATAGATCGATGGATAGATGGAAAGATAGTTTGATGGACTGATGGATGGATCAGAGATTTGAAGACAGATAACACAAAGTACAGAAATAATTAGAGAATACAGACAGATTTTGGATACATCATTGTAAGTTGATCATTATTCTGTTATTTCATTGCATTGCTTCCTGATAATAGTTTCTGATATATTGTAAATTTTATAAACGACCCTTCTTTTTCAACTGATTATCTCAACTCAACTGAAGTTACTCGAATGACTGTGTTCTTTTAATATGGGTAAACTGTGCAGAGTTTATCTGGTATTGAATCTTTGAAGTGCTGATAGAATTATCTATATCTTATTTACTGGAGAATTCTATTTGCACGAGTTATCAGGTCTCCCCAATACCAGGGAGTTTCTAGTTTTGTTCATGTTATATTCCTTATTCTGTTACATAAAGTTATACTTTTATGCAAAAGTATAAAAAAATGTAAGTTTTTTGGTCCAGAAAAGTTACAAAACAAAGAAATTAATACAGCTGGGAAAATAGTTGCTACTCCTATCCCAATTGTATTGTTTCTTTGATTACCCTGAAGAAGGGTCAACATGAGGAACAATTCACATATTTTTCTCCCTTTTTATAAACGCCCCTCAGTGTGCTTTACCTCAAACACTCAGCGAAATTGCCACCCACCTTTCGCGTAATCTTCACCCAACGTCTTCCCAACACAGGACAACCCAAAAAAGGTCAATAGACAGAAGACAATGAACAATGGAGCTACGGGGTCGCACCAGCCAGAAGGTTCGACGTTGGGTAACGAAGATCCTCAGCCTTTGGAAGGTCTAAGTAGAACGTTGGAGAAGACAAGACAAAGGGCGAGGGTACGAAGGAATGTAAGACCCGGTCATCTAACACAAACAGATCTGTGCATTAAAGGCTACAAGAGAAGAACAAGAGAGAAGCGCAGACAACGGACGCCGCAGGAACTATGAGAGTGGATTGGTATTGGAGATCACCAGAAAGAGGATAAGACAGATTATCTCACATGCCTCCTCTCGGACTCGAAACATCTGCTGAATTAAGAGCCCCCCTTTCACCGTGGCATCTGGCAAATCAGTTTGGGATATGAAATCAGCAGCTGGGATCCAAGAGTATTAGCCGTCTGCACTGAAATGTACAGAATAGTTCATTCATTTAATGTCTTCTAATACCAGTTGGTTGGCCTTGTCTTGATTGCCGTTCAATTTCTCAAAGTTCTAAAATCAACTATGAAAAGCTTCTAGAGATCAAATTTGTGCTTGCTGCCTTTTACATCTTTGTTGATGTCCCCGTTCGTCTCACAGCCCACCAGTAAAATGAACCAGTGGTCACCTTTCTCAATATGAAGTCTTCTCAAGAGACAAGAGGCAAAAACAAAAAATTGTTGGCACCCACCAGATTTATGGCAAAGCAGAACCACTCCCATTTTTAATCTGTGACACCAAGTGTCATCATAACACCCTCCACTTAAAAGTGTCATCATGACACCCTCCACCTTATTCCCATACACCCATTTTTGCTATATATTTGCTAAGCCTGAATGAAGAATAGACTTTTTGTTTCACACAACAAAAAAATTGCTACACTTCAATCCACCAATCGTGAAGAATAAATTATAAGGTTATCTTCTTATGCCAATGGCTTGGTATAATGGAAAGTCAACAGAGTCTACATAGGGAAAGTTGTGTAAACGATCAGGACAATGTGAGTATAGCAATGCGGGTCTTATTTCAGCAGGAATTCAGTTCCTCGTGGCCCCCTATTGGCCGAACTAATAAATACAAAATACAAAAAAATAGAAAAAAAGGTGTCATGTGACACATATTTGAAACTTTATCAAAGTAAATAGGTTCTGTATTTAAAACCACAAAAGCAGATATTTCAATCTCAGAGGAACATAATTCTAATTCTAACCATTTCCTGTCTGGATGAATCTGAAGATTCCCTTCCCCCGCCGTAAAGCCTGCAAATATATTTCCAGTTTAACTGATTTTATTGTTCTATAAATAGTTAAAAAGAAGTTTTTATCCCCTCCCTTTGATTTTTGTTCATAGCCTTTTATTTCTTTCTACTACAGTTATTTCCAAAACAGAAATAGAATGAATGTTTTTTAAAATGGGTTTTATGTTGGAAATCAGTGATGGTGTTGGAAACAGTTTGTATAGTTTGTATAGTTATGCTGAAGATGAAGTCTGCTTGATACTATTAGGGGTATATTTATAATGCAATTAATCTGACATTTCCAGAAACATTCGCTGGTGGGAAATTAATTACTGTCTTTGAAAAACATGGACTTGGAAGATTGTCCACCAGGTTACGTTTTAGGGAATGTCAAATTCACTGCTTTATAAAAAAAGACCCCCTATATTGCAAATTCAGATGGACTGGGTCCTCCTATGTCATAGTTTGTACGTCCTATACCTAGAGGCTTATCATTTTTATTATAGTATAGCACTGCATATTATAAATTAAACTTAATAGGGAAACACAAATTTAGAATGAACATAAAGTATATCTACAAATAAAGACATAAAAAGATCAAATCTGCCATTTTTGAAGGAGGCGTTGTTAGTTTTAAAACTGTTTTCGAGGATTTTTGTATATTTTGTCATTTCTTTCTCAGAGGTTTGTATTTCATGTTCACTTTGGACCTGCCAGAGGTTCTAACTTTTGTACAACAGTGTTCTCTGTTACTTAAAACCAAAATAAAAAAATTAAGTTGGAGATGTAGTGGTCCACAGAGAACACAAAATATACAGTATAACGATGGAAGCAACCAAATCTTAAATTAGCCAAAAATGTTATAAAGAGCTTAAATATAAAAAATGGTGGGGTGAAGAATGAAAATGCACAAAAGCCAGTATTGGTGAGCCATTAAAATTAGGGATGATGAAAGAGAATGTCAATATAGTTAGACAGTGAGGATGGAAAAAGACATAAATCTGTCAAGTTCAACCACTAGGGAAATAATCATATCCCAGATAAAACCCCTATAGACATAGTTGATCCAGAGGAAGGCAAAAAAACACCTATAAACCCTGGTACAATTTGCTCCAAAAAAAAAACAAAAAACCTTCCTGATCCCTGGAGGGAATCAGATATTCCCTGGATCAACAGTCTCTGTTATTGTTACTTTCTTACTTTAATCCTCAGTTATATTCTGTGCTTCTAGAAATCATCCAGCTTTTTCTTAAAGCAATCTAGAGAACTTGCTGAAACTACTTCCTGAGGAAGCCGATTCCACATTTTCACAGACCTTACAGTGAAGAATCCCTTCCTTATCCGGAGCTTAAACTTCTTTTCCTCCAGTCACAAAGTTTTTGTACAAACAAAATTATTGTGAATAATTGTAGAGTTCTCTATATGGACCATTTATATATTTATACAGGGTGATCATATCCCCCCTTATACGTCTCTTCTCAAGGGAGAATAGATTCAGTTCAGCTAATCTCTCCTCATAGCTGAGTGCCTCCATTCCTTGTTGATTAGTTGTCCCTTTCTGCACTCTCTCCAATTCCACAATGTCCTTTTTGTGGTCCCCAAAACTGGACTGCATATTCCAGATGAGGTCTGACCAATGCTTTGTACAGGGGCATAACAAAGGGGATTATGAACAGACAAAACCAACATGAGTTTACAAGGGCGTTTACAACCGAGTATCCATACTCACTTTTGGAATGACCTCTATGTGAAGGCTTTGGCCATGATTGCCCACATTACCCATCTCGTCAGTCACTCGTCACGCACAGCTTCCATAAAGCAAGGCATGGTGCTAGAACTCTAAACTACATTCATTGAATTCTTGAGTATCCACCACATTCTGCAGCCCAAGTCCCCAACTTGTGATGTAGTTGACACTCTACAGGATGAATGGGCAATGTGCATTTGAACATCATCAGTAGAAAGCCTTGAGCATCTTGTAGGGTCTGCTGGATGCAGTAACAGTCGGGAATGGTGTGAAGTTCACGCATGTGAAAGTGACAAGTAAACTGGGACAGACAGAACTGGAGGGGGGAGAGTGACAGATGGGGATCCAGATCCACACAGTCCATAAATTAAAACCAGCCAGGTTAGGATTAGCAGATGACTATTCACAGCCCAATATAATAGCTTGATTTGGCCAAAGAGATTAACTTGTTTGGCTCCTGTGCTAAATCCTAAAGGAAGCAGCTTGTAACCTTGCACTAGTTAATTTGGCACAACTCATGTTGTTCAAAGCTGGGGATTATTTTTTTCAAGCTTGGACAGACCTGGGAATTATTGATGTCTCGGACAGGAAATCAGTTAGTGGGTCACTACAGCGTGATCTGACAGTTTTAAACATGGCCTGGGATTACCTGAATAAAGACTTGTGACCTGATTAATATTGATGTCAATATATCAAAACCATGTCTAAAATTTCCAGTGATTTTTTTATGTCTCACTGGCCTTTTGGAACATTCATGGATTATATGAGTTTCCAGGTCAACCTATCTATAAAGAAATGTTGTTGTAGTGAATAAAGTTGAAGTTGGGTTTCTTTTAAATGGTGGCTCTTCAAGACCTGGTTTGGGGAACTTTGGAATTTCACAGACAGTTTCACTCTGATTTGTTAAAGCTCTCCAAGACTGGATAAGAATATTATAAGAGAACATGGGTGATCCAGCAAACCTGGAGTGGATTTCTTAAAATATTTTGGTATTATTCAGCAAATATTTTCAATCCCGGAACAGATCCTATCCAAGTTTGTTAAATCATCCAAGTCCTACCATGATAGTGTATCTTCTACAGTCTTGAGGGGCTTTATTAAAACAGACCCTATGTGTTCCGACCAAGCTGGCTATGGGTTCAAATAATTCAGAAATATATTTGAGTGATTTTGAGATGCCAATGACTTCCATGCCAATGAAGATGCCAACGATGAGTCTATGCTTCAAGCAGATGTCTACCCAAAACCCTTCACCTGATGATTGGCAGGTGGATTTTACCTGAACAATTCTTCTCAAGGATGCTGAACACATCTGATTTTAAACCATCCTTTCATAAAATCTCAATTTTTTTAGAAGGTTTTGTGTCCACCGGACTCTTGGACACCCATGAATGTTCTGATTTCCAAAGATGGGGAAAATAAGACTTAAGGTTGTATGTGAAGCTACCTATCTAGAATAGGATGTGCTGTGCAAATGTGGGTCTATTTAGCCTTTATATGTCATGCTAGGGAGGACAGGGCCACTAGGGGGTGCTGCAGCTTGCACAGAGTTGGTGTGAGCTCTGAGAAGGGCCAAGACGCAGAGTCTAAGCAGTAACTGGGTCTTCTCCAGAGCCTCTAGTGGTGAGGATGTTGCTCCGCTGGTTACTGCCAGGTTGCGGTCCGTGGGCACACAAGGGTGGGCAGGAGGAACACGGTACCAAATCACCAAGCAAAGAATAGTCAAGGAAGGCCGAAATCAAGGCAGGCAGCAAGCAGGTCACAAACCAGGGGTCAAATACCAGGGATAAAGGAGTCAGACACCAGAGACACAGGGGCCATTGCAGACACAGGAAACACAGATAGAGAGGAACACTGGAACAGCAAAAGGGAATAGGCTACAAACAACAGACTAGGCAACAAGGGGTTAACACAGGAGCTGGACAAAAGAAACACTGACTTAAACAGCAGGTTTACAGGAACTAGCACAGAAGCTAGGGGGCTCGGCACTAGTGGAGACATGCTGCACAAACACTGAGTGCTGTCTGAGCTAGCTAAATAGTCAGGGAAAACCGAAGCCCGTGAAGTCCTCTTTGGCAGGTCTCTGTAGACCAAATCAAATTCTAGCCGCCTAGCCATACCATTGGGTCAACTGACCACCCATCAAGCTAAGTAATCAATAATTATCTTGAGGAGGTTAGGGAGGCCAACTGATTTGGTGAAAAGCCAGTAATTGCATATGGGACATGTCCCTTCATTTTTAATCTTCCAATTCACACAACAGAAATTTTTTATAAAGCATATAATCAGGGGTGTAGTCCCCCCAGAGCAAAGTCATGATACCAGAACCTGCCCACTGTCCCATCACAGGTCTGACCCGTCCACCACCCTGAGCCTGCAATTCCATATGGGAGACATGGCCTGTGCCTCTGGCCAGTGTGCCCACCTCCCCAGCGTGGTCCTTCCCCTGATCCCGCAGGGGCACGGACTGGCCAGAGCCACGGACAACCAAAGAATTCTTTGTAAAAAAAGTGAGGGCATGATGTTCCCACCTGTGCCGGTCCCACTATACCATTGGTTATAATGATCAGCATGTTATGGTTGTCCACGTATCTTGTAAGTTCCAATAATAGCTATGTATTTCATGTTTTACTTATACATTCCCATCACATCTACGTTGAGATCTATGAAATAGTATACATTAAATTGAAAGTTTCCCTATAATAAAGATAAAAAAAATGGAAATTTTTTGCCATTTTTGTGAAAGACATTGGAGTAAATGAGGAATGCATGTCATTTGCTTGTAATTTACATTTGTTTTTTAAACTTATACCCTCTAGTGCACAATATGGAAATGAAAAATTGCAAATTGATGATCTGTATTTTGGCATTTCTTATAATAACCAGAGTAACCCTACTGTTCCCAGAGCTTTTCTTCAAAAGCTGCAGCAATGATGGAGAGGCTAGAAACAGATGTATGAGTAATTTACACGTGTATATTATTCATCTATAACAAATCCATTAATGGCAGTATTGGGAGACAATTTGAACAAAAAGGAAGTATATGCACCAACCCTGTATCTATAATTAAATTGTATTTTTGACCAAATATTTTTCTTTTTATATTTATTTATTTTGGATAAATTTGATGAAGGTTAAATTATCTATATGGTTAGTTTGCTGTCTGAGATTCTATTCTTGGACATTAATTGTCTTCTTTGGATAAATTCCCCTCAACTATCACCTAATCTAAGAATTTCTACTTACACTCTGGACCTAATTTAATAAAGCTAGACTGGAGAAGATAGACTATTGTGAGAGAGCCTGGGAGGTCCAGCAAATCTGGAATGGATTTCCTAAAATCATTTGCTATTATATGGCAAATGTTTTTGATCCTTGATCAGATCTTTTCCAGGTTTGCCCAGGTCCTTCCATGATAATCTATCTTCTCCAGTCTTAAGCTACGTACACACGTCAGATTTTTATCGCCCGATAATCGGCATCGGCCAATTATCGGGCGAAAATCTGCCGTGTACAGTTGGTGTCGTCCATCGTCCGGACGACCGACCTGCCGGATCCACGGACGATGGACGACAGCCGATCCTGTATGTACAGCACCGTTCATGCATCGTGCACTCCCTTGTCATTGGAAAGGATCGTGAAAGATCCTTTCCAACGACAAAAATTGGAAGTGTGTACGCAGCTTTAGAGAGCTTTGATAAATCAGGCACACTGGCGCAATAGTTCCAGGACAAATAGAAGTTAAATTTCATCAAAGGGGGCACTATCAGCAGTAAACACTTATTAGAGTTTCAAATTCATTCCTACTCCATCCAAAGCTTGAAAAGAAGCACATTTACATTCCAAAGCTAAAGGTTAAACAAAAAACCATGAAAGAAATTATTTTAGTGTACCTCCAGGGAGGAGTCATGGTGCTGCAGAGAAGCTCCTCCTCCCACACAAAGAAGCTTCCTCTGTGCAGCATATTGGGAAAAGCAATGAACCTATCAGGAAAGAGGATACCCTGTGTATAACATTTGGATAGCAACACTGTATCAAAATGATACTTTATTGATTAATCACAGGGCACAACACAACAATAAATTACAAAATATCTAATGCATTATTTACATAATATTTACAGATATAGCAACAAAAAAAATTTGAACAATTATAATAAATTTAGGTTAAATATAGGGTCAACTTCAATTAGGAATGGAGAGAATACTTGGTGCTTCTGGGTATGTTGGAGAATTAGCTACTACCTTTAGTCATACTTAGTATTAGTATTGCTTGGTGATTGGCCCAGTGTTTTCACATTGGGGTAAAGGGGGTAGGTTAGGTCTTGATAAGCATAGGCTAGTATGGCTCAGAGCCTATGCCGGGCTTCATTTCTTTGCTCCTGGCTGCCTAATGGGGTGTAAAGGAAGAAAAGCTAACAAGAGCTGAGATTGGGGAGAGGAAAACAGCAGTACCTGGTAATCAGTAATGTTGCAAGTTCATGTGCCAACAAGAACTATGATGACAGGATGAGTGGCAGAGGAACAGAAAGATGAGTTCATTAGTCTTCTGCTGCTTCTACTTTTGTTGTCCTGGACTTTGGGCAAGGACCTAAGTTACATTGATTACATTTGTTACATTGATTTAGTGGTGCATAAATATTAAGATTGGGTAGAAATACAACTTCTTTATAAGGTGCAATGGCATTGTTATATATACTTCATCTATGTATTTAGCTGGTGTTCAGCTTTCAATATACTGAAGGTCCAAATACTGTAGGTAAGTTTTAAAGGAAAAAAAAAAGTCCTAAATAATGGTTTCTCCAAGATAGATGTTTTATTAGCTTTCCGGTTCAGATATATTAGTAGACAATGTAAAAAGGAAAAATAGTCAGGCAGTATATGCTAATTGATTGTGTATTTGGGTAGATGTCATTTGGCAGTTGTGTTCAATCAAAAAATATTTATGATATGTTGAAAGTTTCCTGAAGACTTCTCAAGGCCTGGTCCTGCGTTATACATTGCCACTCCTCGGGTATGTCTGCTGGTTTGTTGTTGTAATACTCTGCAAATTTCGCATTAAACTCCTTTAGAACATATTTCCAATAATCCGAGGCTGTCACACTACGGTCAGGCTGTATGGACCAATCTGGATAGCAGCTGTGGTATTGGCTGTACGGAACAAACTTTTTAGCTGATTTCAACGTTCTGAATTCACGGTTCCCTAAAACATCGGTGGTGCATATGATGTGGTCAAGCTTTCTGGTTTGATGATCTTTGCATCCACCTAACCCCTGAGGTCGATGAATAGAAGCAAAGTGCTCTTGGTGATCCAGTCCTCCCGCTTCACAGGGAACACGGCAAAATGGACACTGCTTCCCACATCCAGATATCCTCTTGAACAATTCATCCTCCGGTCTCTCAGTCATTTTTGAAAGAACAGCCTTAAAGCTCAAAGAGTTGAACTCTTGCTTTATTTCTTCTTCTGTCTTAAGGAGAAAGACCTGAATGTTGGAGGAAAACTCCTCCACTGTCGTCTGGCTCTGGTATATTATGGCTTTAACCACTCCGTGAGAAAAAACAAGCTCCCTTGCCAACATATTCAAAAAATTCTCCATAAATAATGAAATATCTGAACTTTCCAGGACTTTCAGATAATTAAGAACATCAACAACCCTTCTAGAAATGAAAGAGAGGATTTTAGAGTGTAGATTTTTTAATGCCATGCTTTTTTTGTATTTCTTGCGGATATATTTTGAAATTCGAGTATCTACAAATTGTTTATAGTCAATGATATAGTTAATATACTCCTGAAAATCATTGTCTAATAAGAGCGTTTTCAGCAAATCAAACTGGAAAAATGTCCGACTGCTATATTTTCTGGAGTCTTCTCCCAACAAAATATCATCTACTATTTCTTTTCCAAAGTTTTTGTAAATGTACTCAGTTATGGCCGGTTTTAGGCACACGTCACAGAAATTTTTGGCCATGTTTTGGCTCGCATCTTTCATTTGGTAAATGTTTTGAAATTTACAGAAGTATTGAGGTTTTAGTCTCTCCAAACACAGTTTTGGATCATTTTCTTGAATGTAGCCATCATGCATGGTCTGAAATATAGGTGCAGCTCTTCCTAAAATGTGGAGCTTCAAGTCTAACTCAAACAAGTCCGTGGTGCGGAACTCTTGAAGGTTTTCTTGATTAAGTTCGTTATTGATCATGTCAAGAAGATCCTGGCAATAATTCTCTTGATAATCCCCTCTTAGGTTGACCTTACCTTTTACGTAACCTAAACATTTCTCAAGCAACCAGTTTGCAAAGCTTTTTAGTCTAATATGAAGGTTTGTATAGTCATCTTCTGGACCCCAAGGCTCAGCAATATAATATGTGTCTACTGTAAAATCTACATGCTCATATTTCTCCAAATTTTGGTTTTCTAGAAGTTTTGCAGTCACTAAGCCAGGTTTTTTCTGTAAGTCCTTCTGGAGATGTCCAAAGATGTCTTCCTCGATATTACGCCTTGTTAAACTCACAAACTGAAATCCCGAAAAGGCTTCATCCCACACTTTTGTAAATTCTTTATTTATCATCTGGTTATCTGGAATAAGGTTTGTTTCCCTGTAGTACTCTATAAGGGCACTGACTTTGTCTTGAATAATTTGGTGGCATTGATCCTTTTTCACTTGGAGTTCTCTTTTGTTTTTTTGGATTTTGATAGCATCTTCAAGTTTGGAACGTAGGTGAGTCTCATTTTGACTTCTGAGTAGTTTCACACTCCGGAAGAACTCTTCTTTGTATCCTTCAATAATGCCAGCATTGGCAGCATCCCTCTCAAAATACTTTTCCAAAGATTTCTTTATGCTTTGCTCTTCTTCTTCTAGCAAGTTCTGAAGTTCAGCATTAAATTTTTCACGCATGTCCGTTTGAAATAATCTAGTCTGGTTCCTGATTACATTCTCAGTCTCGGCCAACCAATTGTAAGTTGCTTTCCTGAACTTCCATTGAAGCTCTGAATATTTCACAGTCAGTTGGTCATAGGCAGAAGCCACCTGACTGTTCCTGAAGCTGTATATAAAGGTTTCATGCCTGATATTTTCCCATAGTTGTCTTAACCATTTTGAAAAATCATAAACTGTCTGGGCATTAGGTAGCTGTTTAAGAAATTCTATCAAGTTTCTTTTAAGCTCATAGGTGCTTTCACTGTAGCCAAAATTTACCGAAGCCATTGGTGGGTCACCGCACCAGAGACCAGGAATGTATACACTGTTATTTTCTAGGTCATGGTCAAGGACATCAGCAAATTCATTTACTTCCCTTCTTTTTTCCATTTTAGCAGCAAATATGGTCATCTCATCTAACTGTTGCCTAAATTTTTTCCGGCCTCTTAGGTTATTCCAAAAGGCTGAAATATCAGCCACATTCTGATGCACAAATCTGCAGTTGGGTTTCCTTCCAAATTTAGTCATTCTTAGAAATGCATGGACCACAATCTGCAAGATGTCATTCATCTCCGTTACATTTTCCATGGACAGATTAATGATAGTGACGTCACTTAAACCAACTACCAGTGTTGCAAGCTCATTGTCATGATCATAGCTGCCTTCTAGAGAAGTATGCTCAGGCGCTTTCAATCCTTCAGTATCAATCACAAGAATGAACTCACATCCCAGTTCCTCTTGGAAGTTTTCTTTTACTTTAATGAGTGTCATGAAAGCCCCTCGAGTGCATCTTCCACTGGACACTGGAAAATGCAAACCAAACATGGTGTTCAGAAGGGTGGACTTCCCTGTACTTTGTACACCCAAGACTGTTATCACTCTCAATGAGACCTGCCCATCTGTTTTTTCATCCAATTCACTCAGAACATCAGATATCCACCTTAACGGGATATTGGAGGCATCTCCATCAATAAGCTCCAATGGAAACCCATTGAGCAGAAGATCAGCTGCAACTCCTGGGAGATTGCAGAACTTCCTCTCACTTTCTTTTAACTTGTCCTCCTGCACTTGGAAACATTCAGCTTCATAAAACTGCGACATTTCTCGAATGAAATGTTCAATGCCTAAGTAGCTTAGATATTTTATTTGATCCTCCTTTGAATTATCAATGCTTTCATTTGGTTTTGGATTTTGTAAATATGTCAGACGAGTCATTGAAACAGAGTCAAGAAAAAGTCTCATCCATTTTAGGAAAAATCTTTTTTCCAAAGGGTTTAGTTGATAAAGTGATTTTATAAACATTTCCATTTCAGGTGGTAGACTATGCTTACTCTGTTGTTCGAGTAAATTGTATTTCTCTTTTTTGAGTCGCACTCTGTATTTTTCCAAGCATTCATTACCTTGTTTTTTCATCCTGTATAATTCCTTATCTGTGTCAGAAATTTTTTTCCATAGCTCTCCCTGAAGTATCATGGTGTTTTGTTTGTATTTTACCACATCCTTGATATGCTTCATAATATCCAGGGCTCGATGTTTTGCAGTCTGGCATTCTTTTGAATTCTCATCCACACAGATTCCAAGTTTACAGGCTTTGTGCACCAAGTCCTGTAATTTAGTTGCTGCAGGAGAAGTGTTTATTAAGTCTGCTATTAACATCTGCAACTTTTTCACCAACTCTGCATGGCTAACATTTCTCCTTTTTACAAGCACTTGGCCTTTATCGATTCCTAGAATTGGTGAAAGTTTTCTTAAAAAGTCCAGAGTAACACTGGTTATTTCAGCATTTGATAACACAAAGTAATATTTAGGGTGAGCATCTCCCAACCTTGACAGCAGCTGGTAATCCTTCTCACTAATACTGTCGACAAATATAAAAACAGCAGTAGAGAAATCTCTGAGAAAGGTGAACTGTGTCCAATTTGATGCCACATCTCCTCGTAGGTTTGCAACCATAATAGGTTCTGGGAAATTGTCTGAGTTCCCTTGGCCAGTAGGAAAGTACCAGGAAGTTTCCACTAAGCCATCCGATATTTTCCGAGGAATGTTCCCACCTTCTAAATTCCTATGGATGAAAAACGGAAGGAGCCTCTGGCTGGAAGAGATAATTTGATTTAAAATGTCTGATTTGGACAAACTACAGTCCCCGAGCCTCACAAATGAGAAGAGTGGCATTGAAATGTTGACTATATTTCCTTCCTTGAATCCTTTCCTATCCACAAGAGATTGAGGTCTCCATCGTTTCACAATATCTCTCATGGCCCACAACAAGAAGGTGCAGCCTGGGGTATCACATGCAGGGAGCAATAGGGGGACAGCGAACTGACACTTGGACATTTTGTACACAATTTCCTGTTGTAAGAAGCCATCAGAGCAATGCAAAATCATGCATAAAATGTCAAGTGGATGAACACTGCTTATATGGTCACTTTCATTTGTTTCTTTATCAAAGCCCTCACTTAGGTTTGACTGTAAAAGTTCTGTATTGCGTGCCTTCACATTTAGAGATAAGAGCATTCTTAAGAAAAACCATGGCGTGTCCTTCACCTTCGTAAAAGTAATTGGCTGTGAATCTTCTTTCCCAATGGTTAACATATCATGAAGAGTTATTGAATCACTTCTGTAGTTCTCCAGGCCAAGCTGAGACATGATTTCACAGAAGGCTTTTCTTTTTGCTGAGAAAATGAAAGATAAGGCAGTTTTAATCCCTTGAAAAATATTTTGCAACAGGTATTTATTTGATCGAAATCTGTAACCGAAATGAGAGAGGTGAAGATTTCTTTAAATACATTTTCAAGTAATATTCAAAAAAGCTTATCCAATTGTGATAACTTTGATGAATGCTTCTTGACCTGCAACCTCCTGGCATTGGGCTTTTTCATCTATCCATAACACTCTTTAGGGCAGCTGTTCCTGATGTATTTAACATTAACGCCTAAAATAACATTCAGGTCTTAGGGACCCCCTTTATATTTACTATGTCCACAGCTCACAGTATATTAGCATGGTGGTCATTGGGAAGAATGTCACCCTTACAGATAGACAAAAAGATCATCAAAAGAAAATCAATTGAAGTGACCTGAAAGTTACAAACTGATTATTGCTCAAGGAACCCCCAAGAACCTCTGGAGGAATCCTGTTTAGGACAACCAAAAGCAGTTTTTCAGCTGTCAAATATGATGAAGGTACATCCAGAAGTGGATTGTGTACGGACAAGTGGAGATATGTGAATTAGAGTGAAACTGGGATTATTCTTCAAAAACAGATCATTTTACATGTTCCCTTCCTAATGTTTTCATTTTCAAACATCATTTTTAAAATTTAGGATAGACTAAAAACTAACTGAAGACTGTTCTAAATTATTAAAATTAAAATTTAGACACTTTAAATGATGAAATAGTTTTTAGCTAAATTGATCGGAACTTGTTAACTTGCAAACTGATGAGCTTGAATATTATGACTTGAAGTAAAATATAAGGGTCTATGTATAAATGTTTCACACAATATTCACCCAGTCATTATCCAAACATTACATATTTTTCACATTGTATTCGATTACAAAATGTGTGAAAAACTCTTACTCTTAAGCTACGTACACACGTCAGATTTTTATCGCCCGATAATCGGCATCGGCCAATTATCGGGCTAAAATCTGCCGTGTGTACAGTCGGTGTCGTCCATCGTCCGGACGACCGACCTGCCAGATCCACGGACGATGGACGACAGCCGATCCTAATGAAAGGGAAGGGGAGAGCGCGCAGCAGGGTGCCGCTCCGTCGCTCCCCCCCTCCCCTCTCCATAGAGCATGAACGGTGCTGTATGTACAGCATCGTTCATGAATCGTGCACTCCCTTGTCGTTGGAAAGGATCGTGAAAGATCCTTTCCAACGACAAAAATTGGAAGTGTGTATGCAGCTTTACTCTTACTCATGCATTTTTCTAATCCAATTTGAAAAATGAGTATATTTTAGGCAAAACTTAGGAGAATTTTGGATGAAATGTCAGTATTTATATATTTTATAAATATGGTTGAGTTATAGTAGAGGAATTGAGGTACTGTAAGTAGTGGCCGGTGCTCTGTAATTGTAAGAGTAAATTCACCAGTTTCCATTTTCCCACCGCGTATTACAACAGGGCTAGGAGGCTGGCTGTAGCTCCTGTTCAGCAGCAAAATGCAGCGTACGCCCATGTGCCTATACTTCAATCTCTGGCAGTGATGTACTGTGTGTCAGACAGACACGTGCCATCTTGTAGTTTTGTATGGAACTGCTAGTTTCAATTTCATTGTAGTTCATTGTAGCAGCTGGGACAACTTCTTTTATGACCCAGCTGCTCCAGGTTCTTCTGCTTATTCCTGATTGTCCGGTGGACATAAAAAGCTGTACTTACCCAGTCAACCTTGCAGGTAATATCCTTTACCTTCTAGATGCTAAGGATGAGCTTGTTTATGGTATAAATGTTGCTGTCCTTGTTCTATCTGACCCCTCTTGTCAGTAGCCCTGACCGACCTTTTGCCTGATCCTGCCCACTTTTCTGCTAGAATACCTCAACAGCTTTTCTACCTGTGCATGACCTTTGGCTCTGATCTTGACCTCTTCCAATCATTTGATACTCTGACCTTTCTCTATCTTACATTGTTGTTGCAGTTAGTTATCTCCTGGCCTGGCCTGTGGGCTCCTGGTCCTTGGCAAACCCCTCTTCCCCAGATGCCATTCCATGTACACTCAAGTACTGGGGGCAACTGTGTTAGAACTATGCCCCTAGGCTCCCAACGACATAGACATAGGTGAACCGTCCAAAGCTGGATTGGGTAACTGACACCTGGGGGTATGTTGAACCAGGGCCATACAGTATGACAGAAAATATTATTTTGAACCAAATGATAAAACTCACGATTAGACAGGTGAGACAAGGTTGGAAATCGAGGAATCATATCTTCAAGATGGAACAGGAACTTCTTGCAGACAGACTCTCCTTGCTTCACGATGGTGTTCAGGAATTCATCAAACCTATCCCTTGTGCTCCATACTGCACAGCCTGGGTGGATATTTTGCGGGTGGATGAAGTTCAGCTCATTATTAAGACGACCTAGATCATCTTCTATAAAATTACAGAGCTCTTCTCTCAGGCAGACAATGGTCCGTGATGCCTCTTCAATATAGGCCATGGTTTCCTGGTTGAGATTCAAAAAAGGTTAAATTGTTACATAGTATGCATATTACAATGCACTTCACCCTTTAATTTGTTTCTATCACATTTTTTATTTTCTTGACCATTCAGGTCTTCAGGGAACCCTGGCTATATTTACTGTATCCACAGCTCACAGTACATTAATGACGTGGTCAATGGGAAGAATTCCTCTTACACTGCTGGACACTGGGAATAATGTCACTCTTACAGATAGCCAAAAAGATCATAGGTGTCAGTTAAACTGACCTGAGAAGTACAAATTGCTCATTGCTCAAGTGATATAGATGTTTCCAATGTTTTGTCTCAGCAGGTATAGTTGCAGGAACATAAAAAATACCTTAATTTCCTAAAGTGAGCTGAAAATGCTGCCTCTCCCATACTGAAATGCCAAAGGATATAGTCAGCCATGTCTGATTTTTCAAGTGTTGGATTACAGTACATTTCTTTACCAGGCATTGAAGCTACTAAGATGGCGGCGGGGGGGGGTTGTCGGTCCACAGCATTTGCTGTTTTCAACTGACCTTTTATTCCCAAAATGCAGGTCCACACACATATTCACATATTTTGTTAAGCCTCTCCTAACCTAAGGGGCGACCTCCACCCACATCTTCTGCTCTTTTATCCAGGTTTCCAAGCTTTGACCATCTTGATTGACACCAGTGGCATAAATAGACTCCTGGAATACATGCAGGTCATATTCCAAAGCTCTGCACAATTTGCACTTGTGCCACTCAATGTACTGAGAAGGATTGCAACAGACAGGTCAGATACTAAAAAAAAAATATGTACCTGCTCTGTGAGTCCAATCCATCTTCTTCTTCCCTATCAAAGCTATAAGAACCACTATCTGCCACCTCCATGTGTGGCACATAACATGACCCGCCCCACGTGCTATGGTTCCACACCCCAGCTCCCATAACACAATAGCACACTATGATCAGTGCCAGGTTTCCCCAAATTATTTATTTTCAGCCATTCTCTAGAGCTTAAAAAGAATTATCGCATGTTAATAATACATAATTACATATAGTTACATACATATGTTCATGAAATTAAACCACTAGGGAAATAAACATACCAAAAAAAAACCTATAAACATAGTTGATCCAGAGGAAGGCAAGAAATCCCCCCTTATAAACTATGGTTCAATTTGCTCCAACAGGGTAAAAAAATCCTTCCTGATTCCATGAGGCAATCAGATGAAAGAAAGTACTTTGCTAGCTTTACATATTACAGCTTGGCATTGCATGCTATTTAGCCTATGATCTAACAGAACCCCCAGATCCCTTGCCACCATTGGCCCCCCCAAAATATACTCCCCCTAGACAATATGAAGCATGCAAGTAGCCCCCAAAAGCATACCTTTACATTTCTCAATAATGAATGTCGTCTGCCACTTGGCTGACCAATCAGACAGTACATCCAGGTCTGCTTATAGATTATAGACATTCTGTATGGACCTAATTGCATTATATAGTTTGGTATCATCTGAAAACACAGAAATGGTACTTTTAATCCCAAATCCCAATCTCTATATAATTCATGAATACAATTACAGATATGGTAAATCCCAACTTTCACTGCCCTCAAATTGTAGTTAAAATAAAGCCAATTAACTATTGAGCTGTCCAATGGCCAACTGAAGGGGAATGCATGGCAGACTGGCAATGTAATTACTATTGCAAAGCAGTAATTTAGTGTAATCAGCCTGCAACAGGAAGAGCTGCTACCAACAGAATCTCCAAGACTGGAGATGATTCACTTGGGAGAACTCGAGTGATTCATTAAATCTGAAATGGATTTATTAAAAATCATTTGCTATTAGTTGGCAAATGTCTTTAATCGTGGACCAGATCCTTTCCAAGTTTGCTGGATCACCCAGGTTTTCAAATGAAACATTAAAAAAAGTAAACTTCCTTGCTGAAATGAATTATGTGAGCAGAGATTCAACTTATTTCAAAGTAAAAGTTCTAAGTGAATATTCTCGTCAAGCTGGGCAGGATTTGTTGTTCCCCAGAAAAAAAATTATAACAGATTACAAAAAGGCTGCGGCTGGGAATTCCAAGTCCACAATTTCTGTAATTGCAAATTTATGACTATTTTACCCTTCCCAACAAGTCTATTTTTAATATTCACCCTACATTTATCCAAAATCTACACTTTCTTTCACATTGAATCATAAATCATGATAAAAAATTGTATACATTTTGGATAAAAGCTGGGGTCAATCTTGGGCGAAAACATTTCATCTAAGATTAAGTTTTCTGTCTATGAGGTGCCAATTCTAAGCGTGTCACTGTTTTTTAGTAATTGGATCCAACAAAGATTGCAAATTGTTTTTAAGCTGTAAAAATAAATTAGATGGGCATTTGTATCTGTGGATTTTAAAAGGGCTGACCACTGATCAACCACCACCCATCTCAGGGTTCTTCCAGAGGTTGCTGGGGGTTCCATAAACAATGAGCAGTTTGTGCCTCTCAGGTCAGTTTAGGTGACCCTAATGATATTTTTGGCTATCTGTAAGGGTGACATTCTTCCCAATGGCCAGCAATGTAAGAAACATTCTTCCCACTGACCACCACACTTATGTACTGTGATCTGTGGACATAGTAATTTTAGAAGGGGTTCCCTGAAGACCTGAAAATTATTCCAAGGACAATAATTATCATTACACAGTATATATATAGCTCCAACATATTACACAGTGCTGTACAAAGTCCATAGTCATGTCACTAGCTGTCCTTCAAAGAGGCTCCCAATGTCCCTACCATAGTCATATGTCATTTATACAGTCTAAGGTCAATTATGGGGGAAGCCAATTAACCTAACTGCTTGTTTTTGGGATGTGGGAGGAAACCTGCGTACCACGAGGAAACCCACGCAAACACAGGAAGAACCTGCAAACTCCATGCAGATAGTGTCATGGCCGAGATTCAAACCTGGTAGCTAGCGCTGCAAAGGCTGGAGTGCTAACTTCTGAGCCACTGTGCTAATATAAAAACACGTCTTTGACATTAAAAGTTGCCCCATGTGTGGTCAGCACGGCTCCAGACTTCCATTGCTATAAATCAGCCAGTTGTATCATGCACAATATCTTAAGTTACCTCTGTCTGGTGGATCAGTCCTTGCTGGAATACATTTCTCAATGCCGTGTTGAACAGAAGTCTTGCCTTTACCTTCTGAAGCTGCGGAGATCCTCTAACAAGGTATGACCGCTGTGTCTGGTGTAACATTACATATGGCACCCACACAGAGGGGCCTCTGTCACACGTCACTCAAAGTTCAATCATTCTAGAAAAAGTGATAGGAACAAACACAATGGTACTTTCCCAGAAGAAACTAGTTATACCACTTCTGGAATGCAAAAAAAAAAAAAACAGTAGCACAAATATATGCACACAGAAGTTTAGCACAGTGCAATATCTCATATTATTCATAAGTCACATTGCCATTAAAATGTATGCATGCTCAGATCATGGACATCATTGTTATATATTAACCAGAAGTAAGAGAGCTTTAAAACGAGCCATCACTGACCTTTCTAGCTGTTTGTACCACAAAATAATGCATCCTCAAAGATCTTCAATGGAAAGTCTGAAAGTTAGTTTCTAGCAACTTAGAAACATCTGTTGTGTGTTTGCAATAGAAGGCTGCTTTCCATAGAAAGTAATATGAAAAAGCTTAGAGTTCAGTACCTGTATATGATGAATTACTCTTAGTTAATGCCTAAATTTACCCCAAAGTGAAGGGTGGAGAACACGAGGGCCAATCAGAATCTTTGCTTTTATATTGGAGCTTGTCAGGTAATTTTCTGATGCCTTGGTCCCAGTCACATGACTCACAAGGTTCGGATCTACCTGTGCAGCAGGTGGTCCTTGCTTCTGTACTGTTGCTGTAAATTTTAGCCGTGCCATGAGCCAATGGTGGGGTTGGGATGTGTCCTCGGTGCCATAAACTCTAGTAAGTGGGTTGGATGATGCTGAATGTTTTTCAAGCTAGAAGAAGACAGCGTAGACACTTTACAATGCACGGCCAATGCTGCATGTTCTATTTTAGAAAATGTTGGATGATTTTTTTTATCACTATTTTCTGTCCCTTAGAGGGGCTCACAATCTGATATCACTACCTGTAGACTGGATGGATGTCTGGAAATGCCACTAAGGCCATTACCTAGTACGGCATGGTCACTAGAGGGCGCCCTTAGACTTTCCCATTGTACTGTTCTGGCAGGTACAGCGCAGGATCTCTATCATCAGGAAACTGCTGTGCCTGACAGAAACCTATAGCTGGAAGATCTGTGACAGGAATTCTTCTCAATGGATGTCACCAGATGAATTTCCTTTTCTCTCTCTCTCTCTCTCTCTCTCACTTTCCCTCTCTCATTCTGCCCCCCCCCCCTCTATCTATCTGTATCTTTCCCTCTCTCTCTGTCTCTCCCTCTTTTTACTTTTCTCTCCCCCCTCTTTTTTTCCCTCTTTCTTTCACTCCCCTTCCTCTCTCTTCTCCCCCCTCTCTGTCTTTATTACCTCTTTCTCTCTTTCTCCCGCTCTCTCTCGTTCCCTCCTCTCTTTTTTCCTTCTCTTTCCCCTTTCTTTTTCTCTCTTCCTTCTCTTTTACCTTCTCTCCCCCCTTCTCTCTTTTTCCCTCTTTCACTCCCTCTGCTCTCTCTCTCCCCTCTCTCTCACCCTCTCTGTCTCTTCCAGTTATTACCTCTTTCTCTCTCTCTTCCTTCTCTCTCTTTTACCCTCTCTCCACCCCCTCCCTCCTCTCTTTTTCATTCTCTCCCCCTCTCTCTATCCCCCCTCCCTCTCCCCCCCCCTCTGTCTCTCCCTTCTCTCTTTTTCCCTCTCCCCCCCCCTCTCTGTCTCAACCTTTGCTTCCCCCCTCTCTCTAACCCCCCCCCTCTCTCTCTCCCTTCTCTTTCTCCCTTTCTCTCTCCCCCTCCCTCTGTCTCTCCCTTCTCTCCCCCCTCTCTTTTTCCCTCCCCCTCTCTCTCTCCCCCCTCTCTCTGTCTCAACCTTCTTCCCCCCCCCCCTCTCTCCCCCTCTCTCTCCCCCACCTTTCCCTTTTCCCTCTCTCTCGCTTTCCTCCCCCCCTCACATTAGTCTTCAGATCCAGCAATCCTGCTAATCCCCCAGGTCAGTCTGTCACACTACATCTCTGATTCTTAGACAGCCTTGTTCTGCACATTATACCAGCTGTCTGCAGTTATGAACTGCTCACTGTCGCTCTCATTCATTCTGTATGGAGAAGCTACATGTATGTCTTCCCCGGGGCAGCGCTTCCCTCTCATGGTGACCACAACACAATCTCCCCGCCAGCCTCAGCTGTAAGAACTTGCTTTTATAGAAGTTGGGAGGAAGGGGCGGCACAAGGTAGTCGATGAAGAAGAGAACCAAAGTACAAATCTGGCCCTGACTGTAGGATGAACTCTGTGTGGGATGCCAGGGGTTTACAGAAGGACCACTGGATTCTTTAATATGAAATTGGATCATTCACAGGTTGGAATAAACATAAATACTATTTACAAGAAAGGGAATAATGTAAGGGGGGTAAAGGAAAGGTGAAAGAGAAGAAAGGGGTCCAGCTCTAAGATAACACGTAAACATTCTCTTTTACACCATATGAGCCAGGGTTTTCTCTCCTTCAATCACACTCATACATCTCAAGCAAAGCACATTTTTAACGAAGCCTGGTGCAAGAGCTCACAAAGTCTAAATCAAAATCACTCTCCAATATTGAATTAGGATTGTGCAGATGGTTATCCAGGATGGGATTGTAATCCCAGGTCTCTGCCCCCTGGGAAGACTGCGGCAATACTAAACAGGTTTGGTCTGTAAATATCACCAGAAGGTCAAACTGACCAATGTTCTTACAATTCTCCGGCATCTACTCATGAAAGATCATTCATTGTCCTTGTTCAGCAAACTACTGTTGGCTATTTTACGGTCTTCATCTTTCCTAATAGAGAATGATGTTTGTAGCCTTCATTGTATGAGGTTGTTATCCTTATATCCCCGTCATATAAATATCATTTTTTGCAGTTCCAACACTGCCTATGTCATATGTTAATAACACAGACTAAGGCCAATTTTTGAAAGGGAGCTAATTAACCTAACAGCATGTTTTTGGGATGGGGGGGACCCAAATCCTTTAAAGCAAAACCATACAAGCTCCTTGCAGATAACGACCTGGGTGAGATTCAAACCTGTGTTCCTAATGCTGCAAAGGTAAGATTTCCAGCCAACGTGACACTCACTGCATCCCTGAAGAGTCGGAATTGTGTTAGTATATGGGAAAGCCTTTTCATGGAGTTCCTGGGGCCAATAAAGGTTGGGTATACCACATTCTAAACATTTTTGGAGCAGTAAAATTACTTGTTGTGTTAGGTAAGGTTCAGATGGCTATGTGTGCCACTGCTGGGGATTCATGCCCTTAATATTGGTCCAATGTCACCACAACTAAAAACAAATTTTCACAGTTGTCACTCAAAAAGGAATAGAGAGGTTGCGCTCCACTGGCGTCCTGGTGGATCAATGGAATTGAGGGGAGATCACCTTTGGCAGGAAAAGTAAAGTACACAACTTCAACACTTTATCCAGACATAAAAACACACACA
Organism: Pyxicephalus adspersus; assembly: GCF_032062135.1. Lineage (NCBI taxonomy): Eukaryota > Metazoa > Chordata > Amphibia > Anura > Pyxicephalidae > Pyxicephalus > Pyxicephalus adspersus. The sequence continues at coordinate 6,051,618 of NC_092864.1, forward strand.
CAAACAAGCAGGATGTCACCTTCATCAAAAAAAAACAAATTAGATCCAAAGATTATAAAAGTTTAAATTGATCTCAACTTTTCCCAAAAAAATCCAAGCTTGACCTCCTTCTTTGTGTTGCTTTTTTGACGGGCAGCCTTACGCATACCAAGAGGGAGAATCTTGAGAAACTAAGGACACATTGAGCTTTATTAGCCAGTGTTGAGCTTTGTATTTTTGTATTTATCTTCATATGTCTATGCTTCTGGATCTACAGATCATTTTGACATGTGATTTTCATTAAATGTAACCTCTGCTTAGGCATGTTGTCTTAATATACTGATTTTAACCAAGGTGACAAGTTAAGGTTACAAAATGTTCTAGATACAAAAATCTAAGATAAGTTTGATCTTTTTTTTACTTTTTTTTAATTCTAAAAATGCCGCATAACGCATTTTCAAAAATAGTTCATACACCCGCAATTTCGCCCGCGAAAAAAAAAAAAAACTTAGTTTTTAATGAAAGCAAAAATATTATTTGTAAAAAGAATTTAGTCATCAGGAGTTACATTCTCAATTTTTTGCAATTTGACACACTACTTGCTTGACACACTACTATGCTTCTGCAACTTACTACTAATACTGCATTCAAGGGCCTTTCAGCGTACTCAAAAAGTTGTCACAGGCATTGAAATCTTATAATTTTGTTAACAGGTTTTGGTCATGGTTGCTTCAAATACATCTTTTGTAGTTGGATGTTTAGCCTTTGTAGAAACAGTCATGGTATCTATCCACATTAGTATTTTTATGTTGACCATAAATACAATACACACTAGCAGAAACTGCAAAGCCCTTATACAAAATGTGCTTTTTTATCAGTTTAAACTCACAGCACAAGTCTAGGTTGTGAATTGGTCCAGTAAGACAGGTTTTTCTGCTATTTACTGTATGCATTCTGTGTGAACTGAATTCCAGTAATGAAAATCACATTTTTCTTTTTTTTTCTTCCTTAAACGTGAAATAATGTAGGTAAAAAAAGGTTTGTTTTTTTTTAAACAAAACTTTTGTGATTCTCTGCCACAAAGACATTTATGTAAACCTGTACCTGTTTAGGTCTTTAGATCAATGCGTGTGCTCTTGTAGAGCCCTCTTGGATCCTAGGCTCATCTGGTACACAAGACTACACCTTGACTACTACTTTAGTTGTATAGGTCTTTCAATTGCCTTCCTGTGTCCTTGTAAAGCCCCCTTGGATTTTAGGTTTATAGTATACATGGGACTTTGATTTCTATCTAACTTATGCACATTTTTATATCGCACCTGTGCTCTTGCAGATTCCCTTTGGATCCTAGGCTAACAATGCACATGGGGCCATTTAGATCCTACACTCATGTTGTACAGGGGATTTTAACTTCCACTCCAGTTGTGTAAGTCAATAATTAGCCCCATGTGTGTGTTTAGTTTTGCCCCTGTGTCCTAGTGGAGCCCCTTTCCATCCTGGGCTCACATTATACATTGAATCTTAACTTTTACCCCAGTTGTGTAGGTCTTTATATCACCCCTTGCACCCTGGTGGAGGCCCTTTGGATCCCAAGGTAATGTTGTATGTAAGACTTTGGCATATACCCAAGTTATGCATGCTTTAGTTTTCCCCAGTGCCCTTGTGAAGTTGCTTTTGGATTCCAGCATAAGTGTGTACATGGGACCTTGACTTCCACCCCAATTGTGTACAATTTTAGTTTGCCTCTTGTGCCCTAGTGGAGCCCATTTAAATTCTAGGCTTACCATGTACATTGGAATCCTGATTTTTACTCCAGTTGTGTAAGTCCTTACATAATCTCTTGTGCCCTTCTACATAAGACTTTTTACCCAAGTTATACATGTTTTATTTTGCACCCTGTGTCATGGCAGAGTCCCTTTAGATTTTAGGCCCACATTGTACAAAAGGCCTACCCCAGTTTTGTAAGTCTTTAAATCACTTTGAAACTTAGGCCTATGGTGTACAGGGACCTTGACCTAAGTATTTTTCTAGTTTTACAGAGCTGAAAGTAGAAAAGTAGAGGGGAAAAATCTAGCTGTTTTTTTAAACACGTCAAGAGAAGACAAAAATAAAAACAAAATAAGACAAAGAGAGCAGGAAACAGAGAAATAATCTTTGAGAAAAGATTTTGTTCAAGATACTCGATAAAGCTTAGTGACCCAGAATGGAACGTGCTCAGTAGCTGTTTTCCTATAAGCACACAACATTTTGTAATGTGTTCATTTGGTTCCTTGTTTTGCTGTGCTGCCCAGATCAGGACTCGAGCCACTCATGAAAGATCAACCCCCACATAATTCATACATTTATTTTTGACAACATGCTTACCTTTGCTCAAAATCTTTATATATATTGCATATATTATGTTATATTGCAGTTTACCAGTAGGGATGTAGTTTGGTTTACTTTTATAATTTGTTCCCTGAAAAATGTAATATTTACTTTTTTGTGAAACTGTGCACATTTACGCAGGTAAATTTTAATTTATTTGTCTTTGAAAAATGTTTGTAACTTATAGTCATTAGGAAGGCTGTCGGCTGCCAGTTGCACTTTAACATTACATGGGTTGGTGCTAATGTACAACATGGATAGGATTCCCATTAGTTGGTGGATGTTAAGGACAATACCACTACTGACAACCACTAGCCCAATGGAGTCCTAACCTCAAACTACTGAACACCTTTTAGATTCTTTGAAATACAAATTAAGAACCAGCTCTTCTCATCCAGTACCTGACCTCACTAATAGGCACACATTTTCACTATAGACACAGCCAATAGAAACAGAAGAATGAAGGATGGTATAACCAAAAGAATGAACCAACTCCACATATGGTTTTGGAACGGAATGACTAAACAGGCTCATAAAGCTTTAATGGTCAGGTCACCCCAAACTTCAGGCTATAAATTGTATACAACTTATGAACTATACATAATAACTGTTTTTTAAAAATGAACACACTCATAATTCATTTACATTACATTAATATATATTAATATATATTAGTATATATTAAAGATTAAATGCATCCCTTAGACTTTTCATGGCCTGCTCTTCTTTTATTCTTCTCCAGCTTGGTGGGATCTGTGCTGGTAATGCACTATATTCTTCTGCAAGCTGGTCATTAAATTCTTTTAAGATAAACTTCCAGTAATCAGAGGCATGGATACCCGGGTCAGACTGAATGACCCACTCCGGATAGAACTTATGGTAATTTTTGTAGGGCTCCGGGATCCAGTTTGTTTTTGAATTTCTGAAGCTTCCATTTCCAACTACGTCCGTGGAACATATGGAGTTACAGAGGATATTTGTTGAGAGGTCTTTGTATCCTGCTAGCCCCTGAGGTCGATGAACAGATGCAAAATGCTCCGTATGGCCAAGTCCTCCAGCTTCACAGGGGACATTACAAAATGGGCAAAGCTTGCCACATCCAAAAACTCTCTTAAACAGCTGATCTTGTGGTTTTAAAGTGACCATGGAAAGTACATAACCAATTTCTAGAGAGTTCATCTCTTTTAAAATCTCATCCACCAGTTTAGAGAAAGAGGATTGAATGTATTCAGAAAATTGTTGGGCCTTGTCTTTGTTCTGGAATAATATCACGTTCATGGCATTTCTTGGAAGGACTAATTCTTTTTGTAAAAGCCCACAAAATCTTTCCAAAAAACTGGAGACATTCGGACTATTTTGTACTTTTTCCTCATTCAATGCACTATTGATCACATATGTGATTTTTTGAATAATTTTCTCATGTAACTTTTTAAGGCCACCTGGTTTTCCATACTTCTCTTCTATATGTGCTTGAAGTTTATGCTTTACAAACACATCATAATCATTGATATATATCATATATTGGCTAAAATCTTTCTCTTCCAGCAAATTTTTAAGTAGGTTGAACTGAAAAAACATCCGGCTACTATATTCCCTGGAGTATTTGCTGTGTAAAACATTGTCCACAATTTCTCTCCCAAGGTTCTTATAAATGAATTCTACAATTGCTGGTTTCAGGCAAGAATGGCAAAAGACTTCTGCCCTCTTTTTACACTGATCATTCTCAAGGAATATATTCCTAAAGGTCGCAAGATACTCAGGCTTTAACTTTTCCAAACTGAGCCTTGGGTCATTTTCTTGGATGAAGTCCTCATGCATCTTTTGAAACATGGGAGCTGCTCTACCCAAAATGTGAAGCTTTAGGTCTAACTCAAAATGAGCTGATATGTGAAGTTTCTCAGCAGAACTGCCTTGGAGTTCTTTGTTAATCATATTTAGGAGTTCTTGGCAATATGTGTTATGGTAATCTTCTTTTTTGTTTATTTTAGCAGTGACATACCTTTTATATTTAGTCTGCAATGCATTCACATACTTATTCATTTGAATTCGTCGATCATCAAGATTTCTGGTGGGGATTGTGTTAGAGGCTACGTTATACCAAGTTGCATCAAAGTGATGTGGTTGGGCTATAAAGCATTTGCTTTCAAAATCTGTCAAATCTTTTATATCATTTAACCTCTTTTTCACAGCTCCTATACAGTGGTTCATGTCCATTCTAAGTTGATCCAGCATTTCATGACCAATGTTGTGCTTATTGGGACTAATCAGTTTCATTTCCATAAATGTTTCTTTCCATATTTTCTCAAACTCTTTGTCAAGATCCAGCATTTTATTATTGTTTCTAAGGGCTTGAGATTTCCCTGTGGCAATCCTTTCAATAACTTCCATAAATCCTTTCTGATTTTTTTCAATTGCAACCTTTCCTCGTTGAATTGTGAAAACTTCATTTAACCTCTGCCGTATGTCATCTTCAATTTGCTTCCTTAAGGAGTTTATACTCCTAAGAAATTCCTCCCTATATCTCTCTATTAAATTGACATTTTCAGATCCACTTTCAAAATACCATTCCAAAGATTTCCGCATGTTGTTCTCTTCTCTCTGAAGCATGCTGTGCATTTCATTAGTAAGATCTGAATTTGGCACGTCTTGTGAATTTGGCTGGTTCCTGATTATGTTTTCTGTCTTCTGCATCCATTCAAACATGGCTTTGCTGAAGTTCCACTTTAGTTCATTATATTTAACATATAGTTGATCATAGGCATCTGCCACCAGGATGTTTCTAAAATTAAAGATAAAGGTTTCGTATTGCACAGCCTCCCACAAGCTTCTTATCCATTCAGAAAACTTGCTCAACCTTTGAGCTTTTGTTGAAGATGTTTTCAAGGCATGTAGTAGATGTTTTTTAAATTCGTAAACCTTTTCACTGTAGCCTGTACCTACCGAAGACATTGGTGGAACACCATGCCAGAGACCGGGAATAAACCAGCTTTGTTTCTCATGGTCAGCATCAAAAACATCAGAAAATGACTTGATCCCATTCTTTTTTTCACTCTTCGCTGCAATCCTTGTCATTTCATCAAGATCATCAATAAGTTTTCTTCGGTCTCCCAAGCATTTTGCATCAGCATCAACATTAGCAACATTTTGATGCAGGAAGTAGTATTTGGGTTTCTTGCCAATGGTGTCCATCCTTAGAAATGCATGAACAACAATCTGTAAAATATCTTTCATTTCTGAAGCATTTTCCATGAAAAGGTTTATGATAGTAATGTCGCTCAAGCCAACCACTAAGGTTGCTAACTCATTGTCATGTTGGTTACTTCCATCCAGTGAAGACATCTCTGGAGCTCTTAAACCTTCTGTGTCAAGTACCAAAATAAAAGAACAGCCTAACTCCTCCTGAAAATTCTCTTCAACTTTAATAAGTGTCATGAAGGCTCCTTTTGTACATCGTCCACTGGCCACTGGGAACTGTAAACCAAACATGGTGTTCAGAAGGGTGGAATTCCCTGTGCTCTGCACCCCCAGGACAGTTATTACTCTAATTCGGCACTGGCCTCCTGTCCTTTTATCTAGTTCACTCAAAACATTAGTTATCCACTCCAGTGGTATACTGGAGGCATCTCCATCAATCAGTTCCAGTGGCAGTCCATCCAGTAAAAGTTTTGCCGCAATTCCTGGAAGTTTGGTAAATTTCTGCTCCTTGTTCTTAATTTCATTATTTTGCAAAAGATAGCATTCTGCATCATAAAACTGACCTAACTCACGTATGAAGTTCTCAACACCCAGAGAGCTCTCAGACATAATTAGATCTAGCTGTTTCATTCCCATTGTGGCTGAGCTGTCCTTTGTTTTGTACTGGGCCTGTAGTCTTGATACGTTAGCTCTAGAAATTGAGTCAAGGAAAAACTTCATCCATTTCAGAAAATATGCTCTTTCTAAATGATTAGGATGTGATACTGACTCTATGAAAGCATATATACCTGGAGATGGTGTATGATTATACTGTTGTCTTATTAAATCTCTCCTCTTATTTTCTAGTTTTTCCCTGTAGTCTTGTGAATTTTCATCTCCTTGCTTCCTCATTCTACACATTTCTGTTGTTGTTCTTACCAGTTCTTTACAAAGATCCCCTTGTAGTTTCATGGTTTCTTTTTTATATCCTGATACGTCCCAAATTCTTCTAGTGATTTTCAATGCTTGCTGTTTTGCTTCCTTACATTCTTCAGATTGCTCATCTATTCGTATTCCAAGTTCACAAGCGGTTTCTGCCATATGTTCCAAGGTAACCAACTTGGTGGGTTGTACAATGAACTCTGTCATTATTTTCTGTAGATTTCGTACCAAAATGGTATTATTCTTATCCCTCTTTATGAAATGCCTTTCATCAATATTTAATGCTGAGCTCAACTTTTTCATTTACTTTTGCATGCATTCAAGGTTTTGTGAAACAAAGAAATATTTGGTGTTGGCATCTCTGAGGTTGGACAACTGCACATATTCCTTCTCATTAATACTGTCTGCAAATATGAATACTGCAGATGATATCTGAGTTAGGAAACTGAACTCTCTCCAGTAAGAGGTGATTTTTCCATGTAAGTTCATGACTGTAATAGGCTCTGGAAAGATGTCAGAGTTTTTTTGGCCAGCAGGAAAATACCAAGACATCTCCACCAAACCATTGGAAAGTTTTTTTGGAAAGTGTCCGCCTTCCATGTCTCGGTGTATAAAGAAATTGTGAGGCTGATGAGGTGGCATTAGAATTTGGTTGAGGATATCAGCCTTGGATAGGGTGCGATTTTCTAGCCTCACAAAAGCAAAAACTGACATAGGAATATTTACCACATTGTCTTCCTTAAATCCATTCTTATCTTCTAGTGAATGGGGTCTCCATTTTTTAACAATGTCCCTCAACGCCCACAACAAGAAGGTGCATTCTGAACTATCACAAGCTGGAAGCAGCAGCGGTACAGCAAACTGGCACATGGATAGCTTCGTCACAATTTCCTGTTGTAAAAAATTGTCTGAGCAATGCAGAAGAATGCAAAGGATATCAAGCGGATGAAAACCCCTTGATTGGTCTTGGTCCTCGCTTTCTAGTAATGGGTTTGTGAAGTCCATGTACAAATCTAATTCTGATAGCTCTATATATGTTTTGCGTGCATTCACATTTAACGACATGAGCTTTTGTAGGAAATACCATGGTGTGTCTTCTATAGAATGAAGGTTGACGGTTTCTAGACTCTTGTGTCCAATTGTTAAAATTTCAATGACAGTCAACTTTGACTTCTTGAACTTTTCCATTCTTAACCGGGAGAGTATCTCATCGAATATTTCATTATTACCTGGATGTGATGGAAAAAGAAGAAATAATTGTTAATATGTTTAACTAAAAGTGGGTTAAACAACTGAGATAATTGTGTGGCAACATCTCAAGTCAGTGACAGAGCAACTACAACCCTGTCTGTGGTTGGAGAGGACCTGATTTTTCTCTGCTGCAGCAGAAAGGTAGAAGATTAGTGATCTCATGTCAGCTGTGTTGGTTTCCCTGAAAAACTCACTTTTTGTTCGGCACTGACATAGAACATCCACCTATCTATTAAATGAGTCTCCTCAGCCCAGTTTAATGATGGCCAGTGCTTTTCAACACAACACACAAGCCCAGGGTTTCATCAACATAACATCTGCAGGTTGTATCACTTGTATCTGGAATCATGGTACAGAACAGTTCTAACAAATCATTACATGGGCCCCATTTAGTGCAGGAAAAAGAAGCACCTACTGTTGAAGCATAACCAGCCAAAGGTCTATAGAATTCCAGATATGCAAAATTTTATTAAAAGAAAAAGCTACAGTGTTTACATGATAGATATGCCTAGTCATAAAAAAGCCAGAGAGCCTTGAATATCTTACTGTTATTGTTAGGATTTTCCATCTTCACCGATGTCCGTGGTTTAGGCAGTGGTGGCTTAGGTGGCATCCAAGGTTTTTGTGATGGTACATTATGACTTATACTTGAATGAAGGGCTGACTCTAAATAAAAAAAAATATATAGTTACTTTAAAAAAGTTAATTATACAATCATTCTTTAAACTTTAATTTTTTTTTCCTATATATGGGATGCCATAAAAAAAAAAAAAAACAGTGGTTGCTCCCTGTCTGTAGTTTTTAGCATTACTGTGTGTTTTATCAGGTTTTACTGTGACACAGTAGTCTTAACTGTGTTTTGCCTGTATTAGTGTAAATTGCAGTTATTGGTTGGAAGGGGAGGGAGCACAAGCTAGCTGGCCCAGGGGAGCAAAAAAGTATAAATCCAGGCTCTGGTTATGACCTAGAACTAAAATTAGGATTTGTTTTCACATTTTTATATAAATTTATCCATTAATGAAAACCTGCCGGAATTTTTTACCTTTCTTTCCTTCAAAAACCTTTGTCTGTCAAGGGTCCTCAAACAAATTTCATTTCTCTCCAAAGTTTTATTAATTCAGGATAATGCAAACATTTCAACAATTAGATATTTTTAACAAACATTAGCTGATGTTCCAATTAAAATTTCTCTGCGCAGAGTCATTTTAATTAATTCTGATTTTTTTTTAAACCAATCCCTTCTCAGGATCTCACTTTAAATAATGAAATCATTATCTTTAAATATGAGTAAGCCTTCATGAGGAAAAAAAAAGAAATAAAATGGTTTTAAAGTGACTCTTGCAAAAATAAAAAGCTGTAAGATCCTTTGTACAAATTCATATTTGCTATTCACCTTGGAAGAGCCCAGATAATGCTGGAAAAGTGTCTGACAACTCCTGCAAGTGACCAACTAACTTTTCACAAGCTGCTTCTCCGGCTTTCAAAGTGACATTCAACAACCTTTCAAGCTTGTCATAGGAACTCTTAGCTTCCAAGACATAGAGGTGATCTCTGGAGCTTAGCTGACACCGAATGATGAGTTTATTGTAGAGATCTTCCCGATTTTCCTCAGAAATTTCCCATATTTTCTTTCTGAATTGACTCATAAGCTCTGAAGTCTTTTTGGACATGATGGAAAGGTGAAAAATGAAAACACAGTTTTGGTTCTGCTTTTTTCAACTTGGTCGAATTATCTGCAAGACCAACATCAACACATACAATAAAATATATACAGTATAAAGTAAGTGGAAATTTCCTAACAAGGTTTAAAGTTTCATTTAACTCCCACATAGTTGTTACTGGAACTATTGTCCTCACTGGAACAATATAATTCAATGTTTTACTTTCTGTCCTGGTGGCAGTGGTCAAAAGCACAAATTTCTGTCCAGTTAAGGATCACAAATTGTAATTAAAACTTGGCAAACCCTTCCCTACAGTCCTTTACATATACCTAATGCTAGACATAGATATTTAGTCCTCCACTAGTGTCACCCCCCCAATGACATGATAGCCTAGACTTAAAGGGCAAGGGTTGACTGAAACTTTCTGTTATTCAACCTTATAAAATAGCATCACCTAGCAGTGCAGAGGATTTTCTGTGCCCAACTAGAGGTGAGCAATTTGTTTTTTTTATTTTTACTGAGTTACTTTTTATGTTTTTTTTAATAAATGAAGCTTCCTTATTTACTAGCTTGAGGTACTTACCTTCACTTTGAGACCCCATTAAAAAGATAAAACCAGCAAAATGGGCCCATAAAATGTTTAAATTGGTTTGGTTTGAGCTTAATCAGGCTAAAGATGCTTTATGTACCAGAACTGCATCTTGGGAGAAAAACTCATGCTTTCACTAGGTGCAAAAGAATCAGACATTTACCTTCACTTTGGGCATAAAACATACCTATTTATTTTGTATTGTAATTTTTTCTTCTACATATCTAGTTGTAATTATTGTACACTGGTTTGTTAATTACAGGTAGTCCCTGGGTTAAGCTACGTACACACGGCAGATTTTTATCGCCCGATAATCGGCATCGGCCAAATATCGGGCGAAATTCTGCCGTGTGTACAGTCGGTGTCGTCCATCGTCCGAACGACCGACCTGCCGGATCCACGGACGATGGACGACGACCGATCCTAATGAAAGGGAAGGGGAGAGCGCGCAGCAGGGTGCCGCTCCGTCGCTCTCCCCCTCCCCTCTCCATAGAGCATGAACGGTGCTGTATGTACAGCACCGTTCATGCATCGGGTAGTCCCTTGTCGTTGGAAAGGATCGTGAAAGATCCTTTCCAACGACAAAAATTGCAAGTGTGTACGCAGCTTTACATATGAGATAGGGACTGTAGGTTTGTTCTTAAGTTGAATTTATGTAAGTCAGAACAGGTACATTATTTTAATAAATGCAATTAGGACAGATGTTTGTCTCAACATATTATGGCAGCATGGTGTCAGTTAATTATAAAATCCTCACTGTGAGTTAATCACAAACAAAGCCAAAAAAAAAAAAACTTTGTGTAGCCTAGACATTCATTAACTTCTAGAGCAAGCTGTGCTTTGATATGCAAAAATTAACAACTGCAGAGTTTGTCTTGGTCAATAAAGAGTTGAACTTGAACAAGAACTTGCAGAACAGCTAAAGATTTCTTCTGCAAGACATGTGAACCGCCCGCTCCATACTGCACACACAGGCAGGGAAGCCATTTGTATCGGTTGTATCGTTATATGTCGGATGTCCTTCACTTGGGGACTACCGGTATTAGTAGTGTGAGGGATTAGCATCAAACGTATAAAAGTATGGAACCCTGGTTCCAAATCAAATATCAAGGCATTTTGCCCATTTTTATTTATTCCAAAACATAAACATAAAATAGTCATCCATTGTTTTCAATTACAGGGGATCACCACAGTCCACCAGAAAAATGGCATAAGATTCATCATTCTTGCACACTTCTTCAGAGTTGTTGGACCAGCACACCAAAACTTTGGGAGGCCTCCTTGGTTCTCCAAGGTCCCAAGACTTACACAGCCTTTCTGACTGAGCCTCTTGGCCTCCATCCACCAATATAAATGAGCAATTCCCCTTTAATACCATCCGACAAGTGGTTCCTAGCCATCTCCAAATCCTATCCTGGGAAAGAGATTGAGTGTTTGGGCCACCCATTCTATCCAATACAGTGCAGAACTGGATCCCAAATAAAGATATGCAAAACTGCAGTTTTATCATGAACCATAATCATTTAGGTCCCTTAACCTCTTTACCAGGTAAAATAGTGGAAGATGCTGCCAAATATACACATTTGGCTTCACATTCATCACAATGCTACAGCCAATATAACGAGGAAATAAGATAATGTTCCTTACAGAATAATGTAATCTACACAACTGCCTAACGTGGAGCTGGATGGTCAGCAGTACTAAAAACACAATATATTTTTAGAACTAAACATGAAATTTTCCTAAGATATTAGGAAACTCAGCAAGAATTGGTCTGAAGGCAATTGATCCTTCAGTTTAGATCAGCCAAATGCATCTAAATCTTTGCATTTAGATATGCTTTGAATCTTCTGGTCACTAAAGAGAGCATTACCACAATTTTTATATTGTGATTTCCACCAAAACTACCATGTTTCAAATATTTTACATTTTATGTTTCATTTTCCACTTTGCTTTCATTCCTAATATAACAATATTATACAAAATATGACACTCAACTCCCTTGATCCTGAATGCAGTCACTCATAATGCTGTACCTCAATAAGCCACCATGGCCCCATGCATTTAACCTGTCCCTCTGGATACCCCCCCCAACACCCACAAACACACACATGGCAGATTACCTGGGTGTAAATGAGCCCCTGCAGGAGCTCCTAGAATTATCACACTGAATGATTTATCATAATCAGTGATGAGAGTGTGGTTTGGTAGAGCTTTTTATATTAAAAGAAATTAAAGAACCTCTAGATGTAGAGATTCTATTGCGGTTGATGGGAACTTAAACTAAGCCCCAAGGCAAGGTTTATTACAGAGAATGTAAAGCTGTTAAACGTTTATGAAGCTTATGCAGCCCTGCCTGATAAGATAATGGGACAAAAAAAAGTCTAAAGAGTCTTAGATACTAAAATATATAGGGGGACTTTTGGGGGCGTTGACGGTCAATCTAAAGATGCCCAAACAACAGTTGAAGCTGACTCAAGGCAGGAGACACTTTGGATTCCAGAAGACTTTTGGGAATCAGAACTTCTATAAATAACAGTAAAATTCAGATTTGGCTATTGAAATTTACAATATCTAATTAGTACCGATCATAATTTAATCCAAATCAGTTTAAATGGAATAAAAGGCAGATTAGTGATTGATGTTTAACTATCAAGGTGCTTACCTTGGTGACCCTCTGCAGGTCCATAGCATTGTGATTTGTGTTGGAGATGAAGTTATAGAAAGACTTCACGTGACAAGCAATGCAAATATTCCTCCATGACAGCTAATTTATACACTCATCCTGCTAGTGGGTTTGGCATCTGTATGGTTTTCCCCTTCTCAGGTTCTTGCTTGGAAACTTTCTTAGGTAGACAGGTTTTCCCCAAATATCTGATGTGCAGTTTGGCAACTTTCTATGTTAAAGCTGACTTATACAGCTGTCCTGCTTGTGGGTTTCACACCTGGTTTTCCCCTTCTAATGTTTACGCACGGAAACTTAGTCAGGTAAACTGGTTCTTCCACCTGTTTCCCCAAATATTTCATGTGTAGCTTAACATTCAAGTCCTTTGACAGAAAATTCAAACATAGCTCACTGTCAAGTGCATGTCCTATAGTAACAGCACAGAGAATGTTTCATTGGGTTTATATTAATTGAGGGGGTCCAGTCATAACATAGAAAAAAGTTCAGGCTGCACTTACATTGTTGCACAAGTATTCAACACATCAATGTACTGTGTATGAGCGTTACTGTTCATCTTCAATCCAAACCAATGCTTGTATGTGGACAAACAAGTGTACCTACCACTCATTGCCCCCTGCTATGTGTTGAAGAAACTGAGGTACAGTGGCACAAATGCCACTTAAAGCTTCAAGCAAGCTTCAGCATCACCTACATCCCTTTAGCTGTCAATTTTCCACTGTTCTCATCATCCCTTGCACAGAAACTGGAACTGTGCACAGGTGAAGGGGAAATCTGGAGTTTGAGCCACAGCCAATGAGCAGATTGTTTAATTCTGTCCTGCCACTGGCTGCTAAGCCCATTTAAACCTCTCCAGTTCCAGGCTGATGTTGCTGGATCCTTAGTGCATTTCCTGCCTCTCTGTACAGCCTGTTCTCTGTTCTGATTTTCTGGATTTGACACCAATTTGACCTTGATTGCCATGTCTGCTGCCTGCCCTGTGCACGGCCTGTTAGCTGACTTTGCCTTATCTGCTGCTTTCCCTGACCTGGGCCTGTAACCTTACCTTGCCTTGTTTGCCACCTGCCTTGACCTCAACCTGTTCATCTACCTTGCCTTTACTTGCTGTTTCCACCTTAGAGCCATTCCTATGCTGACGTTATCTGATCCCTGTCACCCCCTGGTGGAAAGAGCCTGGGGTTGCAACCTGGTGATCTCCTTGCGGCAAAGTACCCCCATGACTCTTTGCGGAGTGCACTGGTGAAGACTGTGTCTCCTGTCAGGAGGAGGCAGCCCGTAAAAGAAGGGCCCAGCCACAATGCAGGCTTCTGGGAATGGTTCCCCATCTGATGAACTCTAAAAAAAATCTCTGAATTTACGATTTCTGTACAAGAGGTTCAGAAAGGGAAATTATCAGATGGAGAATCATTTCCAATCTCTGACTAGCACTCCAACCTTTGTACCCAGTGTTCCACCATCATAGTTTTTTGCACTTGAGCCACAGGTACCTTTGCCCACATGCTTCTCTGGTAATCAAGGTCAGTTTCAGACCTTTATTTTTCTGTTTTTTTTTTTTTTGTATTTATTTCCCCCTGCAACCCAGAACCTTCCTTGAGGAATGCACCAAGGTGGGCACAGTTATTTCCTTACTCCAGTCAGAACCCCAAACTTGCAAATTCCAGCCTACAGAAATGGGAGACCCAGCTTACTCTGATGTCTGTGAGCGTCAGATAGAAAAGATGGAGTCACCTTTTTTCTTGTGTGCTCCCCAATGTGCTACCTCTGTATCTGCTCCGAGTCATCAACCTGTTTCACCTCTGGAATCTCCCAAACCAATGTAGCTTGGTCTAGCAAGACCTTCCCTGTCAAGAAAGGATTGCCAAAAATGACTCCAAGCCTAACTTTGCCTGTACTGTGGTGGATCAGGGCACTTTCTTCACAACTGCCCTGTCCCTCCCTTGGGTAAGTATTTTCCCAGTTGCCATGTGTCACTCCATCTCTCCTTACAGAACCTGGACAAAATCGTTTAAGTCCAGGCCATTATTGATGCTGGGGCATGTACGTGTTTCCATGAGTTCTGTCTTACTCGGGAAAGACTCCATCTTCCACTGTGCACCAAGACACTAGTTTAAATTCTGTGCCTGGCTGACAGTTCCACTGTCAAGTTTGGACCAGTAACTCAGGAATCCTTTCAAATCCGGACATTAATTTTTCCTGACCATCAACATTTTTATAGCTTTGACTTCATCCCTTTTCTAGTATTCCCTATTATCCTGGTCATACTTGGGTTACAAGTTCATAATACAAACATCAATTGGTTCATCGGTCAAGTTACCTTTTCTTCTGACTACTGTCACAAGTTATGTCTATCCAAACCAGCTTGTCTGTTGTGTGTAGAGGTTGTAAAAAGGATCTGATACCACTGGTGTACCATGACTAACTGGATGTATTTGACAAAAAGGGAGCAGGTTCACTTCCCCCTCGCCGTATTTATGATTTCCCTATAGAGCTTTTACCAAGGGCCAACATTCATTTTGGTTGCATTACATTTTTTTACAAGCCAAGGCCCAGCACCTTAAGATGGTAGTTTATCTGCCCATCCACCTCACCCACTGGTGCTGGTAGAAAAGATGGACCATACTCTCCGGCTTTGCATTGATTGCAGGGACCTCAATAGTATTATTATTAAGAATTATTATACTCTACCATTGTTTCCACAACTCGTCCTGCTGCTCATATCAACCAAGAAATTCACTAACATGGATTTGCATGGAGTAAAACCTCATGAGAATGGAGAGGGAGACGAATTGAAGATGGGCTTTTGTACCCACTTTGGCCATTTTGATGGTGATGCCTTTTGGACTTTGCAGTTCCTCTACTAATTTCTAACATTTTGTGATGACATTTTCAGGGATTTTCTTAATGTTTTCATGGCCCTTAGGTTAAATGGCACCCTGATCCTCTCTTCCAACCTAAAGAACGTCAGGCCCACATTAAAAAGGTGCTTGAGTTTGAAAAGGACACTCTTTAGTTCCTTGGCCTAATAATCTTTACTGAAGGAATTTCCATGGAACCTGAAAGGGTTTGCATCCTTCATCCATTCCCAATTATCCTTCTCAAGCCATGGTACCTGGTACATGGTATCATAGATTGAACTTTATCTCCAACAATCTTCTCCATTCCTCCGTGACCCAGGCCCAATCTCGTAGCAAGTTAATTGCGGACATGAAAAGGAGATTTAGGATTAGGGATCTGGCCTTGCTTTTTATTGAGAATTTGAAGCTTTGTTGTCCCTCTAAGAATTTGGGCCCTAAATTTGTGGGAACCTTTTCAATTAAGGATATCATTAACCCTGTAGCAGTTGAACTCTCGTTACCAGAATCTCTAAGGGTCCACCCTGACTTCAGTGTTTCTTGCTTGAATCTGGTCTTGCAGAATCCATTTAGTTGTAGTTGAAGGGGATGAAGAATTTGAGGTTATTTTAGACTCCAGAAGAAGATCCAAGTGGAATGGTTTTGGACCAGAGGAGGACTCTTGGTTCCATCTAGGAAAGTCCGTACCAAAAGGTTGGTTTAGCGTTCCATCGGGCACATCCTGAAAAACCCAATCTTGGAAGCATCCGGAGGCTGCTCTCAGGGGGCGCAGTACTACCACTCTGCCCACAGATCATCTGCTCAGCAAACTGTTGTGCTTTTATTTGTAGTCCCACAATGCATTGCATGACCTTTACACTATGGTCAGTTGCTTACTAGGATAGATAAAACCTTTATGCAAACTCGTTTTTGTGGAAGACATTTTTAACAGGAATTTTGACAAAATCTAACAGATGAATTTTGAAGTTTATTGAACATGGTATTGTCACCAAAATTACAGAAGGAAAGGCCAGGGGACTTGTTTAAATAGAAATATATATATACATATATCAAACATATAATATAATTATATAAATAAAGTTGTGTCAAAAGTTCATTAGCTTAATAGCTGCTGTCATTCTCAGTACACTGTTAGAAGATTTACATTAAAAATAAATGTGGTTATATTTATTGTAAATGAGCATCACCTAGAGGAATAATTGAGAATAACAATCACTATTAAAAGTAATTTTTTGCTTTTGCTAATATGTTTTTTTTTTCAAAGAAAAACAATTCTTGGGTCATTTTCCCTCAGCTACTCCCCATCCTCAAAACACCCCTTTTTGCCAGTCATTTAGGTGGCAATAATATGTTCAGAGGCTTTGCAAGATGAAAATATCTTTTTTGAAAACAAAATTTGGAAAATTGCTTTTTTAGGGAACCCGGCTTGTGCCTAAATGTTGCTTCAGTTTGTAAAATAAAAGAGACCCCATGCCTTTTGTTCTAATACAAAACCACATGGAAGACCCCTATTAATATTCAAACTAAACTCTTATCAAAGCATGAAGCCTGCGTGACCAGGAAAAGAATGGTAATGGGTGTGCTTCCTTTCCTCCTTTTTTCTTCTTGAAGGAGGTCCTTGAATAATGGAGCTTACAATCTAAAAGGTATATTAGATCTGATGCTTTTACTACAAAAATATGACATCAGTATTGATCTATACATTCATACAAAATCATTTAATATACTAGTCATACAAGAAATCTCAGTAGACATTACAAGATCTCCATTTAATGGAAATGTTGCAGAAAAACTCAAAAACGTTTTTATGCAGAAAAAAAAAGTTACTCCCCAGCAAATATGGTGACCATAGGGGCTTTGCAATTAACTCGAAAGGTCAGCTGGTAGCTGAAAAATCAACCCTCTGCTGCAAACTTTCCCATCACTGTTCTCTTGAGTGCCCCGAAGCGCTTTATTACAGCACCTTGCTCACCTTATGAAAGTGGATCAGCTTTTGGCTGTCCCCAGGTAGTTGGCCCATATGGGCCTGTACCTTCTCCACCTTGTTGTTGGATTCTGTGTTTCCCACTCCTTATGTGTATCTAACACCTTCCCACTTCCTTTCCCCCGACCTGTTGTTTGAAGATCAGACTCTTTTATTATTAACAGGATTTATATAGCGCCAACATATTACGCAGCGCTGTACATTAAATAGGGATTGCAAATGACAGACTAATACAGACAGTTCTAGACATTATACCCATATGTTGATCACCTAGCCTATGGATTCCCAATCCTGGTTCTGATCTGAACCACCTTCACCTCACAAAACCTTTCCTTCTTGTACCTTTTAGTTCTTTATGATCAAGGCTCTTGTCCTGCCTGGGGAACTTGTTTCTGTCCCCCCTGATACTATTTTTTAATAAGGCCTGTTTTCTTTATAATGTTTATTCCTACATGTTTTGGACCCCTATACATTGGCAGATGTTACCTAATTTGTTTTTTTACCACAAGTTTATACTAGGAGTATTACTGCAACCATCCCCTGATTGGTGAGATGTATCCTTTGATCCTCTCTGACCTCTCTTCTCATAATATTTTTTCTATTTTTTCTCTCTTTTTTCCTAATTCCCCACTCCAACTCACCCCACCCGCTTACTGGCAGCTAATTAGAAGGATTGGCATGTTTATGGGTTGGTTCGTCATTTTTTTGTGGGGCTCCTTTTGCCAAATATGTACATGACCCCAAAATTGTCTCTCTTAGTGCCTGAACCCACCCAAAAAGAAAACTTGGGCAATTTGTTATTTCAAATCTATCCAAGCAGATTTTGTGTGCCTTCTGTAGACCCACTTCTCCCACTCCTCTGCACCCAAATATTTTTGTGGAACCTGTCCTCAAATTTTTAAGGCAGTAAGGTTGCAGGGGGTACTTATTGGATTTAGGAGGTTCTTTACTATTATCTGCTAATCTGAAATTAGGGAACCCGAAGGTAATTATCCTTACAGGCCTTCTCCACAGCATGGGGATCATGCTTGACTCACAAAGTGCCACTAGTTTGGGAAACCCAGATTTATCTCCCCTATGCTTTCCCTAGTCAATTGCCATAAAACGGGTCTTGTTATCTTTTGTGACTCCAACCTTATGCTATTTCCTTTTCACAATAGGTCTAACTCAGCCCCAGAGTTCTTGACCTTATCACAAAGATTCCAGGCTTCACTGGGCCAATTTTCTCCTTTAGATGGCTGGTAGGAGTTCTACAGTGCTTCCTGTGACTACACCTACTACTCCCATCCACATGCAGTCTCTACCAGGATTAATCATGGTTTTCTTCCTAGAACTGCCCTACCCACACTCACCTTGACCCTCATATCTTCCATCCCCTGAATGTTTTATTTATCTGTCTCCTTTCATCTATCACCCCACCAACAGAGCTAAAACATAGTCTGACCCCTCTACTTGCATCTTGGTCCAGTCCTACATACAGCAAACTTTCCAGTCCTACATACAGCATACTGTCCACTGGGGAAGCTCATCCAATTAGCTTTTCATATTACCAAAAAAAAAGTTCACATCTGAAACAAGCATTCTTCACTGGTATGCAAGGCGCTTCCCTTTTCTCGCAATACAGGTAGTCCCGAGTTAAAGCGTACCTAAACTTTCTAGACTAGAATTTTCACTTTACATGAAAGGGTAGACAACCCAAAGACGGATGCCGGGACTACACAGGACCCAATGGAAGAACCCTCTGCACGGATCGACTGCTCTGCGCAATCGAAGGTAAATGTATTATTTTTTTGTGTTGGGTCATTTTTGGGTTTACTTTCTCTTTAAGGACATCCAACATACAGACGACTCCTAGATACAAACAGGCTTCCCTGCTCCCTCATGTGCAAGTTGGAGGTTTGATAGGGGGGAGAAGGATGATTTGCATGACTTGCAGAAGAAATCTTTTGCTAAACACAGGTGAGGTTGTGGGTACTCTTAAGAGCTGATCTGTAACATCTTGTAACTCTTTAATGACCAAGACAAACTCTGCAGTTGTTTTTTTGCATATCAAAGCACTTGCTGCAGAAGTTAATGAATGTCTAGGCTCCATAAATTTTTTTTTACTTTTATATTGGATTTTATACAATAACTGACACCACGCTGCCTAATAATATGTTGAGACAAATATCTGTGCTAATTTCATTTATTAAAATAATGTCCCTGTTCCCCCTTTGTTTACATGGTTGCCCCCACCCAGGCTTTCTGCTTCATATTAGGTGGCATTTCCCAGTGACATCACTCTTTTAGACCAAAGTTTAACTCCTGAAATTCATCCTCTGCGTGGAATCCATTCTTTCTCAGTTGTTGCAAGGTGAAGGGGGGCATCTTCTGGACCTTTATACATGGAAAATGCACTGCTCAAGTGCAGGATGCCATGCCTAAATTCACCTATATATGATTATCTTGGATACAAAAATTCATTCCACTTATGTTTAAGCACCGACTACTGACAGTCTGACTGTCACTGTATTTCTGACCCAATTTCTAGCTGACAACACCCTCCTATCCCTGTTCCTTGGTGGGAGAACACCATTATTCCTTTCTCCCTTCTTCCTCTTGTATCTGTCCTATCTTGTTTTTGCCTCATCTTTTCTAGTGCCAAACTTGGTGCAACGGCTGCTTTTGGTTCCCAGTTTTACAGTTCACATCTGCACTGATCATATGTTTGGAGGGGCTTCTCCCAAAACGATTTTCATCTTTCATACAAGTGACTGTGTTTGGACATATACCGTAAGTGTCCTGCCTAGGTGTATTGCTTTCTTATGTGGTTTTACTATTTTTTTTTACTGCTGTCTTGTTTCTATTATGATTCTCCCTAATAAAAATATTCCAAAGAAAGAAAAATGTATAACTGGCAATATTGTATACTTTTCGGATTATTCTCTGAATGAAAGAATCAGATTTTCAGGAAATATGTGTAGAAGTGGTTGCCAGTAATTTGATGTGCAGTTCTGTGAATACTTAAGGGTTAAGCAATGAGCCCATTATACAATATAAAATATGATAGGACTTCTTGGAAACAAGGACTTTTTGCCTTTATATTTGTGGGATCAGGCTCATGACCATCTGGAAGATAATTATGCTGGCCACTATAAGGATTTACGCCTCTTTGTTTGCAGCTCATTATGATGACTGTCTCTTCTGCAGCACTTCTCAATGATGCAGAGTGCGTCATAGATCTGATGACATCAGCGCTGTTCTTTCCATGGTTGTATGTGAGCGTATAGAACTGTGGTAACACCCTTTATACCTTGCAGTCACAGAAAGTTGGTTATTTGATGATGGGCATCTTTCATTCGATTAAAGAACCATCTTGGAATGACACAGCAGATGAATCTCAGAGATATAAGAAATAATATTGTAAAAGGAATTGACAAGGAATGAAACACACAATTGTCCTACAATATCTTCTTTACATATAGTAAATATAGTATTTATATAACACCAACATATTATGCAGCACAGAGTCCATGGTAATGTCACTTTATGTCCTTCACAGGAGCTCACAATCTAATGTCCCTACAATACTCATATATCTCTTTTAAAGTTTAAGGCCGATTTTGGGGGGAAGCCAATTAACTTACTAGCATGGTTTTGTGAAGAAACCGACACACATTCAATTTAGTGAATTCATTATAAATCGTGTTTGGATCAAGATTTAATCCTAGGACCCAGGCCAAGGCAAGAATGCTATCCACTTGGTTACCCCACTAGCTGCCTAAAGCAGACTTTCTACAAAAATGGAATGTCTACTCTCTCTGGTTCCGCTTTATGAATATCCTACTCTTAGTTGGCAAAAAACATCACTTAAATTAAAAAATATAGAACTATGCTTACCTTACCCCCAACCCTTGGGCATGACATAACTTTTATGGGACGATTCCTGTAGAATGCACAGGGGTATACAGTGTTGTCTAGCTAGATTTTAACTTTTTTGCATACCATAGAAATGATAAGGTGATCATTTCTGTGTACTTTTTTTCGTTTCTGGTTGGTGATTTGGAAAGATGTTTATGGCCTTTAGAGTATAAGTGGAACTTCTATTTTAGCAAATTAACAGAACGATTAGTGATTAGGTCTTCCACCACTATTTGCATGTAAGATGACACTATTTACTGTGGAAGATGACAGCCTTAAAGTCTGCTTCAAAGGCAAAATATACATTGAAAGCGTTTATTGTCAAATGTATTGTCATTTTAAATGTATATGGTTCAAAACTGTGTTTACATTGCTTATCAGTGATGCATTATATTGCCAGATAGTTTTATCTTCAATCAATGAAGTTTGATTTGGTTTCTCCTGCAGAGGTTCTCGGCAGTGATAAACCAACGCCGTCTTCAGAGGAACATTTATGGACTCTCCTAAACCCTGTAAAACAGAATGAACTGAAGTCTGGATCACTTTCCTAGGATCTACAATCATTTTCCTAGGGTTAAAATAATCCACTTGATCAGGCTCACGATGCACATACTGAAGAATGTTTGTTCCTGGAATGTCTTTCCATGATGAAATGTTGGAAAAGTTTCCATCAGTTGCAACAGTTTTTGGGAAAATATGATTTTCAAACAGGAATATCCCCAGGCCTGGGTTTTGTTGCTGAAGTTCATCTACTAGGGAATCCCATGTTTGATGGTGAAATGGTAAAATAATTTCATCAATGTCGTTGAGAAGAACAAAACTACTTTTGTACTTATTTCGATAAATGCAGTCATTGAGTGTGGCCAATTGACCATAATACCCAATGTCCTTGGGATCCATTGAATAGTGCCAAAATTTGCCTGTTCTAAGGTGTCGTTCAATAGGCCATAGTATTACTTCTAAGATTCCTTGTGTTATATAATACCTCAGAACTTTTTCCACTTGTGGGCTGCAGCTGTTAAGGTAAATGACAACTTTTTGGGCACCAAGTATCCGATACATCTCCATGGTCTGGATGAATTGTAGTACATTACTATAGTTTCCAAACATTGTGGATATGCAGACTGTAAAATTTGCTGTAAAGGGTTCCAAGTCTTTGTGTATTTGAAACAGCGCATAATGTGTCACATTGGTGAAGGGAGAGGTGCCTACTGACAAGTGGTTAGCATGGCAGTCTACAGGCTCTGAACACAACAAGTCGTTAGTCACATAGGGGAAACCAAACCGGTCAGCATGCATGTCTATATGTGCTTTGGAAACTTGTAGAGATTTGGTGGTGCTACAACAAAACCAGCAATATAAATCCTTTACTTCTTCATGATGGATAATGCTGAGGATACGGACCATTTGTTTATCGGGTCCACGAGGGTCATAAAAAGCTGATATGATAAATGTCCGATTGTCCGCCAAAGGTGTGATGGTATCAGTGGTTAGTTCACTCTCACAACATGTTAATGGAGGTTCTCTTCTTACAAAGGACAACACTGGAATCTTTTTTGTTAAGTATCCTAACAAAGCAATATTCATTGAATGAATGAATCAATTAAAGTCTCAGAGATATGATGGCCATTGTGCATGTATTTCTAGAAGTTGGAAAAATAGAGGAAGAAATCCAAAAATATTAGTGAATATTGCAATTTAGGGTTTTTATTTACTACTTTTTTTAAACAGAATCCATTGTCCCTCTTTCTCCTCAGTGAATCCCCCTTAGCTAATAATTTCCTACCCTTTGCTTCCGTATCTCTTGGTTTTAAAATCTTTTATGGAAACAAAGATGCCCAAAATGCTCCACCACACCTCGGTACTCCCACTATTCCTAAATAGGCCTAAGCTGGTATGATTAAAGGGATCAAACATTTAACAACACATTTAAAATATGTATTATTAGCATAAATATCAGTAACAACAATCAGAAAAAAGACTATAGAATGAACAAAATTAAAACTTAGTACAATATAATGAGGAGGGAGACCAAAATGTAGCAAATTATTTAGCTGAGGATCATATTTTTTATACCAGTAAAGGTTCATTCTACCGGTTTATAGAGTGACGTATAGTTATCTGACAGATAATATATAAGTGAAGGTTTGGTGGGCAATGTTTGTCTTCTTGCTGTTGATACAAAGGTGTAAAATAGGGTTGATGTTCCTGAAGATATTCTTCACATGAGAAATGATATGGCATTGCTAAAAGAGTGATCAATACTGTAGCAATCACAGCTTTTACCATCCTATGCATTCTAATATTGCCACCATTGGTTTTAGTCCTGCTGCTTTTACAGGTTTGACATTGGATACCTTTGCCCTTACCACCTTAGTACCCCCATGGCCTGCTGTGCCACCTCTGAGATTGCATGCCAAGCTAAACTGAACTGTTCACACCATAAGTTTATGGCTGCCATACCTCCACCATAGAGAAATTAAACAAAATAAGATGTATTAGATAACAGCAGATAAATCTGTGAATGATTTGGGAAGCTTCTGGCAGCCCTGTATGATTACGCAATGGGGCTAAAAAACAACTGGAGCTGTTACCTTTAAATATTCTACCAGAGACATTAAGACATGTGGGCCCTGGTTACACCTTGTAGCACTGCAAATCACGCTAAGGCTCACTGGCCAACAGCAGAAGAAGATATAGGTCAAAAACAGCCTTTTGGAGTATCATTTGGTCCTTTTCCCTCAAGAAGTTTTTGAGAAGCTAAAATGTCTGCCATAACAAAAAGTAAAGGTCCAATGTATCTATAGAATTAGGTCCAGATCTAGGTTTAATAGCAAAATATGTGATAGATGTGTAACTGTCATTGGGAAATCTCCCGCTTACCTTAGTGACCCTCTCCAGGTCTATACCATTGGCAGTTGTGTCCAAGATGAAGTTATCACAAGTCTCCACATGCAAACCAATGCCACATATAATCCCTTGGTGAAAAAGCTGAATTATACACCCATCCAGCTTGGGGGTCTGATTTGCTAGTGGAAACCTCTTCCCAGTTTCTTTCAAGCAAGTTTATCTAGGAGGACAGGTTCTTATGTTGCTCTCGTAAGATCTGGTATATTATGACTACCCTGAACAATGTTAAAGATAGCTGTCATGGTCACAACGTATGTGAGAGATGCTGTGTGCCTTGCAAAATACTGGTATTGTGTTTATGTGACACAAAATATATTCACCAGCTTTCAACTATTCAAGCAACTAGAACAGGGGTCAGCAACCTTTACTATCAAAAGAGCCATTTTGCCTCCTCTTCCACTAAAGAAAAATAGTCTGGAGCCGCAAAACATAACACAGTTTATAAACTTATAAAAGTTTTAATATTTTTTTAATTTTACCTGTTACAACAAGTGTGCATGTGTAGGCCTACTTTGAAATAAATTAAACACTGACCTATGCCCCTAGAAGCCTCCAGCTTCTAACGTATCATCCTGTTACATTAGAAGCTGGAGGCTTCTAACGTAACAGGGTAGATTATTTTGATGGGCAGAGTTCTTTATTTTCTGATGATGCCTTAGCGATGCAATTTTAAGGGGTGTTAGCCACAGGTGTCCCTCATTTGCAGCTTTAATTTT
Organism: Pyxicephalus adspersus; assembly: GCF_032062135.1. Taxonomy (NCBI): domain Eukaryota; kingdom Metazoa; phylum Chordata; class Amphibia; order Anura; family Pyxicephalidae; genus Pyxicephalus; species Pyxicephalus adspersus. The sequence continues at coordinate 6,076,626 of NC_092864.1, forward strand.
GTTCACCTGTACCCCCCAATCTTGAGTAATTGGGGTTCAGGTGTTAGAAGCCTCCAGCAATGTGTAACAGGGTAGATTATTTTGATGGGCAGAGTTCTTTATTTTCTGATGATGCCTTAGCGATTCAATTGTAGGTGGTGTTAGCCATAAGTGTCCCCCACTTGCACCTCTATTTTGGTCACCTGTACCGCCTCCCCCCCCCGTTCCAGAGAAATTGGGGTTCAGATGCTAGATGTGTAACAGGGTAGATTATTTTGATAGGCGGAGTTTTTATGAATTTTTAGGAGGTGTTAGCCACAGGTGTCCCTCATTTGCAGCTTTAATTTTGTTCACCTGTACCCCCTTCCTGTTAAAGAGAAATTGGGGTTCAGGTGCTTCCAGCAATGTGTAACGGTAGATTTTTTTGATGGGCAGAGTTTTTTATGTTCTGATGATAGCCTAACAATTAAATTTTAGGGGGTGTTAGTCACAGGTGTCTTGCACCTACATTTTTGGTTTTGTACATCTCCCCATTCCAGAGGAATTGGGGTTCAAAGGAGGGGGATGTCATTGTACACACCCATTTGTACACGCCCCATGGTAGATTTATTTCACTGGTGGAGTTTTTTCATTAGAACACCAGATAGGGAATCCCCCTCCTCCGCAGTGTCTTGGGAGGAAGGGGATCCCCCATCAGAGATCTCCCCGTGGCAGCCGAAGGGAGCCACAACAAGGAGGCATGCGGCTTCGGAGCCGCAGGTTGCAGACCCCTGAACTAGAAGAATGAGAAAAGCAGCAACATTCCGAAACCTTGCAGAACACCTTTATCAGTCACCTGTCAACCAGCAGTCAGAACTTTTAACCTACCTACTTGTTCCAGCTCATTACTGCAAGGATTACATTGGTTTAGCATTGGCAAGAAATTAGCTTTCTTGGAGAATGAGAACAGCCACAGTATCCTATGTATCCTTTCACTACAGTATGCTTTTAAATCATTTTAGGTTAATATAATTTATGTCTTCCAAAACCAAATAAGTTGGTTCTCAGTGCTATAGGGACAAACTAGTGGGTGATGGGTAAACATATAATTCAGTGGGTAGATGCATTTTTAATACCTATAAGAGTCTGTGTGACTGGCTTTGTGTTTGTGTCGATAGTAACAGTATGAGGTGCTTCTGAGATTATTAGGAACTTACACACCAGTGAATTTTACCTCCTGGTTGCATCTGGGTTTTATACTCCCATACAGGAATGCAGAACCCATTTAAAACAAAAGAACATCTGAAATGTCAGATGCTGTAGATAGCAGTAGTGTTGGTCGAAAAGTTTACTATTCCCTTCGCCAGCTATTCGGTCAAAAAGACCAAAACTATTTGGGTGGTCCAATGTCGAATTCGAACACCATTGAAGTCAATAGGGTAAAAATTGGGGTTATTTTTTGGGACTGTGTAGAGCTTCTACAGCCTCCAAATACATTTAAAAAGATACATAATAAAAAGGTACATAATAATACATAATACTAATACATACCCCTTTACTTTACATCAAAAATAAAGAGAACCTGTCACATGAATAATAGTTCCCACGGTCCGGGGATCCCACAATGACATTATGATTCATAATGTCATTGTAAGATAGATGTCATTGTAAGATAGAGCTACAAAAAGTTAAATAAAAACACACACTAATTCAATTAATTTAACATGAATTTTTTTAATTTTTTTTAATATTTTTTTCCAATTTTTGCCTTCGAATTGCATTGAAATTTTTTTTATCATCATCATCATGATGATGATGATTAATGCACATGTGGTTTGCATGCCTTGCTGTATTATTGCTTGTTTTTAACATTTTACAATTGTTAGTTATTCGGCAACATAATCGTGTGTGTGTATATATATATATATATATATATATATATAGATATATACTGCCTTTAAAGTCACACATATTAGTTACTTGAAGACAGAGGCTGTGGGCCAGTGAAAACCTGAACACAGACCGCAATTGGCACAATTGGTGGTATTTTAACAGGAATTTCACAGGGTTTAAATCTAAGAAGTGTTTATGCCAGCCCGGTAGTTTATATGGCTGTTCTGGAGGCTTCATGAATCAGGCCAAGGCATATGTTTTGGACTACAGATATTTCTATCTACTGTCCCCTATATCCATAAGTGGTAACAGAAAATTACAAAAAATGTAAACTATTCTAGAAGCTTTCAATATCCCAGGGTGACCAGAATGTCAACTGCATGTCGATACTCCCTACACCCCAGGCTGGTGCATTGCATGGCAATTTGTATGATTTAATATACAAAAATCGTTTAGTTGGAATTTAGGTATAGTTTTATGTTTAACTTCAATGCTTAGCCTTTAATTAATATGGAAACGGACTGGTCTGCAAAGATTGTCCAGTTGTAACAAGAAATGTTGGCTCCGCAAAACTTGGTGAAACAGTGAGAAGATATAGAAACTGGGTTAGACTGATATGGAGACTAGTACAGGAGAGAGAAGAAATGGCTGAAGTCCCTGATTTGAAGCTAAGTAACATATAATTATGTAAATATTGTTATATGCTTAAAGTAAAGCAATAGTTTATGTCTGTATTTCTAATGTAACCATTATTTTCATCAATGCTTGCTTGTTGCTTGTCTGTATATCGTATTGAATACATTTGTACATCCCTAATTCAATATTGATACACATATTACACCTTGTTATTGTGCTTTTGCCTATACGCCCCTTCTGTAGAATCAAGACTAAAATTTAGCCAAGCAAAACAGCTGGGGAATAACATTACTTCATCGCTCATGTCCTGGCTTCGGAATGAAGACATGACTTGTTATCAACATGTTTCTTCCCAGTTCATAAATTACTGAAGCCACCAACGTGACAGCCAAGGAACTAACCATCTGAGAAGATTCACCCATATTATTTGTCCTCGGCAAGAAAGGTATTGTGGAGGAATCTCCCCAATGGGTTATTTACAGTGAAAAAAAAACACCCCAAAAATTCCCAACTCTCCTCAAAAGCTCAGAGAAAGAGTTTTGGCTTTAGACATCCTTTATCTCATTTCATATGATGTACTTGTAGATGCAGGCCAGCATGGATGAAATCTCTGACAGTCTCTTTAAATGCGTCAGACTGTATTCATCTGGAGTTGTAATAAATGGGCCTGGTGTCAAAGTACGGAAGGGTGTGTACAGCAATGAAGACTGATCCAATCGTACTGAAATACCAGCAAGTAAAAAGCAAGATTACATTTTGTTTTAATAAAATACCCCATTATCACGGTGAAGAACTCCTTCAGGTTAGCCTCTTTGGGTGAGCAGAAACTGTCAATGTTAGTGTGCGTTTGCAGACATTTCTTCAGGGGGCTCATTTAAAAAGCCGTGTTATGGCTTCCTTATAAGTGCTCTCTGCTCCAGCTTCAAAGTCTTGCAGATGACCCAAAGCACACTATCAAGCAGCCATTATTTTTAAATGAGCCCCTTGGAGACATACCGGAACATCGGCAAGTAAACTGCAAGTTTAGAATTATTTACTTGGGTATTCTGTAGTATCCAAAAATGCCAAAAGGAAATGGAGCCTGAGTGCTTGTGTGCACTAGGTCTAAAGGAAAAGAGCCTGTTTCTGTACCTTCTACAGCAGTGTTTCTCAACCAGGGTTCTGTGCAAACCTTGGGTTCTGCCAGAGGTTTTTAGGGATCCCTAAGAATTGAGCAGTTTGTACCTCTCAGGTGAGTTTAACGTATACCAATAATCTTTTTGGCTATCTGTAAGGATGACATTCTTCCCAATGGCCAGCAATGTAAGATACATTCTTCCCACTGACCACCACATTAATGTACTGTGATCTGTGGATTTAGTAATTATAGCAGAAGGTCCCCTGAAAACTTGAAAGTTATTTCCCCCAAAGGTTGAGAAACATTGTTCTGCAGTGTCACATGATTTATGATACCTACAATGTTCCCCGAAGCCATACACCGCCAGTTTGGAATAAATTTCTACCGCAGTCATAGCGCAGGCATGTAGTATATAGCTGCGTTTATTGTCACCATATATGTACAACAATCCTAACGATTCTTATCTATATCAATGAGAACATACATGTATCAGTATCATGTGTAATATTATAAATGCAAGTTCCTTGCTCGGTAGTATATTGCAGTTATTAGCAGCTCTATTCGCCCAATGATGGGGTGGAAAAAAAAATAGGAACTATTATACGACAGAATAGTGAGTATGGAAAGAAGTTGAAGTGTAAGATTAGGTCTCTGTGCTTTGGTGTAATAGTAGCTGAATTTTTAACTATAATACATTGTTTTCTGTCCAAGAACCTTAAAGTTCTGCAGCATCATAAAAAACCTTGATGATCTTGCAATGCAGGTCCTTGTTCAGACACTTTATTTTTTAGGCTAACAACTGTCCCCCAGCTGTTCTCCTGCACCGTCACCTGGTAATGACTACAACAATCTCCCAGGCATGGTCTACCATTGTCACTGTTGGAAAGCTGGTTTAGACCTGATACTTAGATCAATATTGAGCATGTGCGAGAAGATGTGACGTGGCTGAAAGAGGCTGTAGAAGGTTGGCAGCACCAAAAAACAACATGACCTTTGCTTTTGGTACACAGTGCTTTAACAAAATAAAGGTTATCCAGTTAGGCCAGGGGTCAGCAACCTTTACTATCAAAAGAGCCATTTTGCCTCCTCTTCCACTAAAAAAAAATAGTCTGGAGCCGCAAAACATAACACAGTTTATAAACTTTTAAAAGTTTTAATATTTTTTTAATTTTACCTGTTACAACAAGTGTGCAAAAATACTTAAAATAGTAGGTTAAAGATGAACAGACAGGCATTACATGTAATTGTCTTAATGCAAATTAATATGTGCTAGCTCACATGCAACGTACCACAGGGGTTTTAGAAATGTTAATGAACTTTCTTTACATGCAGTACACCAAACAGTGCTTGGGCGGGGTTCACTACTCCTCCAGAGTCACTGTCTGTATCTTTTTGTCATTTGCAAAGCCTATTTAATGTACATAGCTGCGTAATATGTTGGCGCTATATAAATAATGTATAATAATAATAAATATGTTACAGAAAGCTGATTTTCTACTCTGTGACCCCATAAAAGAAAATCTCCAGCTTTCCATTTACTGTGTCCTGTTTCCCAAAGTGGCAGCCACCACTAAGCAATAGTTGAAAACCACAGTGATACAAATGGTACTGCAGATCTGGCAGTAAAATGCATTGATATATATGGTATATATATCTACACACACATATATATATTTATATATATATATATATATATATATTTATACTGTATTGTGAACAGTACATCAAACACAGTGAGGTTTTTGTAAAGTTTGCTTATTGAGAGACAAACTTAACTCAAACAGCTTCACTTCATTATAAACTGAACACAAGCTTAGTCCAGCAAAACAAAAAAATAGGCTTTAGCAAAAAAAGTTCTGCTGTTCAAGCGGCTACCCAAGATTGGACCTAGTACTCACAAGTATAAAGTATCTTTACTGCTGGGCTGTACTGTAGTGGGCTAGGAAAGCCCCCAGATCCTTTCTTCCTATCCAAGAGTCTTGTATGTATATATGTATATATAGATTTATCAATCAAATTCCAGGCGCTGACCTATTCGCCCGGAAGTTATTAACCAAAATGATCTCTCCACTGGAGACACGCTCCATGGCAGCTTTACACTGGCGAGCTTGCATTAAAAGTCACTGTTCCCCTAAAAAAAATCATTCTTTCTAATAGCACACATCTTTCACTCAGTCCTAAAAAAGATGTTTGTGGTGTTCAAATGTTTATATCATCTATATGAGCTAATAAATCGGCATATTTGAAAATGACTTATTATTTTCCAGTTAGGCAAGTGTTAACTGAGTTCAGCACCTCTACATAGGGGCCTCTCTAAATGCTTACGACGGCTGATCGGAGGAGCCGCCTGGGGGTTAAATACTGCGACTTTCCGCAGGCTAAACCTCGGCTCCGGAGTAGATTTTCCCACAAACGTCACAAGCACACACACGTTCTTGTTTAGTTCTATATATACCCTGTTTCCCCCATTATAAGGCACTGTCTTATATTTTTTGAAATGCCAAAATATGCCCTAGGTCTTATTTTCAGGGGATGTCTTATTTTTCCATGAAGAAGACTACAGTACACATCTATTGTTGACAGTCACTCATGGTTACTTTCAGTTTCACTCTGCACTGCAGCCAGGAGCAGACACGTGCTGCAGCCAGCATCAAGGAGACACACACAGGATCAAATATCGGGGGATGTCTTATTCACGGGTGAGTGTCTTATTTTAATTATTTTTTCAAAAATCACACACGGGGAAACACGGTATATATTTATATATCTATATAATTATATATGTATCTAAATATACACACACATATATATATATAAATATATATATTTATATAAATATATAGAAAATACTTTACCATTAAATCCTCCTCAACTTTATTTGATTTTTTTATTTAATTGAATATCTGTTTACTGGTGTACAAATCTAAAGGATCGTATCAATAAATGATTATGGAATGCCCAACTGCAAAAAAAAGAAAACAAACAGCCATTTTTGATAGACTGCGCAAGTGCTAATTGTAAGTGAATTTCTATCACCTGTGTACATAAATTTAAGCATATTAAAGGGTGTTGTCTAACTTGCTTCTTACTTTGTCTTTTTTCTTTTCTTGGAGGGACGGAATTGTTTCTAAGGCTGAAAACAGCATAATTGTCTTGTTAAGTCGTTTGATGTGCCAGGAGTAATCTTTGGAGTATGTGCGCCAAGGCAGACCCGCTATGTGCGCTTGAACTGTGTTTTATCAGTTGAAAGATGCACCTCACTTTTGCACAGTCCTCATTTAGGTAAGTTTTTATTTTATGTGTATATTGCTTGCTTTGCTTCATGGGCAGCACGGTGGCTCAGAGGTTAGCCCTCTGGCCTTTGCAGCACTAGGTCCTAGGTTTGAATCTTGCCAGGACACTATCTGCATGGAGTTTGTGGGTTTCCTCCCACATCCCAAAAATATGCAGCTAGGTTAATTGGCTTCCCCCAAAATTGACCTTACACTGTAATAAGACATTTGACTATGTTAGAGATATTAGATTGTGAGCCCCTTTGAGTGACATGACTATGAACCTTGTACAACACTGTGTAATATGATGGTGCTATATAAATACTGTGTAATAATAATGTGCACTCATGTATGTATAGACATGAGTGCACATGAAGCAAAACATGTATATATGCATTTAGATGTGTGTACATATACATAGAAAAGAAAAATTATAGGAAGAAATAGGCGAAGAGGGCTTTTCCGAACATATTGAAAAGATTGCCTATTTCTTCCTATGATTTCTGATGTCATGGGCTAGCTACAAGCAACATTCATAGATGATATTGCTTCTGGTTAAAGGAGGAATCCACCTTATGTGTTTCCACTACCAAGCTGAGGTGTGTAAGTCAATATATATAGTAGGCAAAGGTCTAAAATGCCATTCAAACCTGCACAAACATCCTGAAGGGATGGAAAAGCGTGAAAATGTTTGGCACAAAGTGGATTTGGTCCTGGAAGTTATATATACACCAACACTATTTATTTTGTGTAAACACCTAAATAATGCATACATCCAGTATTTAATGAGCATTAAGTTAAGCAACAACACAACATCTGTTCATTTCTAAGAGTGCCTGACCCTGCTTGTGAGCTCGGCAATCAATGAGCTTTGATGTTGTGCTTGGCAACCTGGACCTTCAGAATAGAACTTGCCGACTGGCGAGTACGTATGAGCTTCGAGCGTATGTGCATTTTATTGATAAATCAGGCCCAATGAGGTAACAGACTGGGAAGGAAAGACAATAGAGCCAGCAAGGAGAGTGTGAATAATACATTTTACCAGATAATTGAGAACCATATGAGTACATTAAACAATGTGGCAAACAGTCCATGAGAGCAGGTCCTGTAATATGGGTTGTAGTGAGGCTTATAAACTTGTCCAGTTCCCAGGAGTGGGATAGGATGAGTCAGAAATGGCTTGGTGAGATAGCAGTTCAGAATGGCAGTAGTAGAGGTTGTGTTGGAGTCCACGTGGATCCTTAATGATGAATAACTTCAAAGGCAGGAGATGGGAGTTGCAGAGTGTAATTGTGTGCCCAAGTCTGTTCCGATTCCTGCTTCTATTCCCTGGATTAATTCCAATTGCACATAAAATTTGGCACTTTATATTTGGGCACATGACCAGGGTCCCCACATGACCTTGACTGTTGTTTAAATAGAAATGCTTTGGGCCCTGAATATGGATGGTCTGATGGGAGTAATAAAGAATTTGGGAAATTGGTTGAACCTAGGTAGGGGAGGGGTTAGCAGGACAATCAATATCAATGTGCACTCAGCTGTAACAAAGGGATAGTGAACAGATAAATCTATGGGGAGATTTACGTTGGTTCAATAAGTTCATCTACAATGTGAGACATACCATACACAATCAGATGAACATTGTAGGGGAAAACAATTGGATGCACATGGATGAATTTTGGCAGGCAAAATGGGGGGCATAGCATACAGAATCAGATGAAGATTGTAGCGGAAAACCATTTGGATACACATGGTTGAATTTTGGCAGGCAGAATAGGAGACGTACCATATTATTATTATTATTATTATTATACAGGATTTATATAGAGCCAACATATTACGCAGCGCTGTACCATACATAATCAGATGGAGATTGTATGGGAAAAAAATTGGATACACAGCGATGAATTTTGGATATGTAATTAGGATGGTGATATCACCCTTGCTTAGTGGAAACTGGGAGTTATGTAAGTATATGTTTAGATATCTTTTGAGGAGGAAGGGGGACCTGATGTTATAGGAGGCTCTGCTTTAAAGCAACCAGCAAAAATCTGTAAATTATTATTTTTTTGGAATAGCTGTAGAGGTAATCTTCACCCAGGCCCCATTGTCTACATAGAAAGCAGCATGGAGGGGCTCGGTGAAGATGGCGGTGAAGGTATGGAGCTGTTTAATGGGGTGTCCTACCTGGTAGTAGGACAGACGTCCACCATCATAATCCAAATAGATTCCTAAACGTTGTATGGAAGGCTCAAGGCTCAACACCTTTGTTTTATTGTCAAGCACAAACTCATACCTATTTTCATATAGTCTGAAGCTCCATGACTTGGTATTATATCCAATAGCGGACTTATCTGTTTTTCTTTCTATACTGGGATAGGAAACACCCACATCCCAATCCCCGCCGTTACTAACCTCTACTTCCCAGTAGTGTCGCCCGCAGGAAAAACTCTGCACACTCATCACCTGAATATATGTTGTAAATCTTCCTGGTAAATTAGGTCTAATGTGAGATGTTTTAGAGTGTGACGCTGTTTTGAGGTCTCTGGATATAGACACAAAATTGTGGGCAGTTTTTACATCCAGTAGCAGATCTGTTCCATCCTGTACAAAGAAGTTGTTTTTTAATTGCAAGTTAGTGTTGAGATCGGTTATAGATCTGTGCAACACAAGTGACATCTGAAAATCGTCCAGATCACAAACAGAAGATTTCTCCACATTCTGGTCACCTCTGTCTGATTGTTGATCTTGTAGGAATTTGTTTGTGTCCAGTTTCGGATCCTGAGGGACTTTGCCTGTGTCTGATTCCTGATCTTGTAGGACAGTTATTGGGTCGGACATGTTACAAATCTTCTCAACGTGCACAATCTTCTTGGACAACTCATCCACCTGTACTTTCAGATGCTTGATCAGTGAAGAGACTGACACTGAGACTTGTTCCTCCATCCTGGAAATCTCAGCCAGAACTCTTTTTTCTTAAACTTCCAGTTGTCCGCTAATATCTTCAAACAGGGCGATGACTCTTTTCTTCTCACCCTCAGCTTTTTCATGAGCTTTTCTCTTCTGCTCCTGTAGATTTAGAATTTTTGTCTGATTTGAACTTCTCTCTGTATTTAGGTTTTCTTGAATATTTCTCAGTTTCTCCTTTTTCTTCTCAGAAGCTTCTTCTAGAAGTTCCACCTCATGCCCTTTATGTTTCCCGACCAGAAAGCAGGACACACACAGACAGGTGGAATCATCGGAGCAGTAATATTCTAGAAGCTTCTTATGGATGGAGCATTTCTTACTACTAAAGCATGAGGCTGGTTCCATCAATACATGGTCCACTGTTTTGTTGTGGGCGGCCAGGTGTTTATCACACATAGAAGTCTCACACTGAAGACAAGACTTAACAGCTGCTGCTGGAGAATCCAGACAATATGTACAAAAAATCTCACTTTTCTCCTGTTGGGCACATTTAAAATTTTCTACAATATTACACAGCTTCCTGTTCCTCTCCAGCACAGGGCGCTCTGTGTGCTCCTCTCTGCATTCCGGACAGGAATAAACTCCAGACGTCTCCTGTGTATCCAAAGCAATCACAATGCAGTCCTGGCAGAAGTTGTGTCCACATTTCAGGGACACCGGCTCTTTATAAAGGTTCAGACAGATGGAGCAGCTCAGCTCCTCTCCAAGTGCAGCAGAAGCCATTCTGGGAACAATGAAGAAGGAAATGAAACTGAAATCAGTTTGTGCTGGGAGGGGGGGATACTTTAGAAGTTAACCCCTGCAGAAGAGAGAAAGACACAACCATAGGAGATTGTTCAATGTTAATGCAACTTTTCATAAAACTAAGTAAAGCACAACATCAAGAATTCAATATGCAAAGTGAATAGCTGTGACTGTGGCCAATTCTTTCTTTTTGATGGTTCGAAGGAAAAAAGGGAAAAAAGTTGTCAAATTTTAAGCTCTTCAGGGCAGGGTCCTCTCCTCCCCTGTGTCACTGTCTGTATTCGTCTGTAATTTGCAACCCCTATTTAATGTACAGCGCTGCGTAATATGTTGGTGCTATATCAATCCTTTTTAATCTTAATAATAATTATATTATTAATATTAAATACTTGGTCGTAATTTTCCTTTCTTGGCAACTCTTCCTGACTGCGCACCTATGGGTCAACTCCACCCTCTTTTTACCCTCCAAGACCACCACTCCAAGTTAAAACTCCTTTACCTCAATGCTTCCCTGCTCAGTATTAAGCTTTGTGACCAGACAAAAGATCAGGAACGAATTGCACTGTCAGGAGGAGTTGGCAGGAAAGGAAAATTACAGGTAATTATTACAACAATTTTCCCTTTTTCCTGGCATGCCTCCTGCCAGCCACCTATGGGAAGTAGCAAGCAAGGAAAAAACTCTGAGGGAGGGCCTAAACAAACAAAAATGAAAACTCAGAGAGCCGGTATTGCTGCAAAAAATATTTACTTTTATTGTTCCTTTAAGGCTAACTGTAATACAGGGGATCCAAACATAGAATCTGGGATTGAAAAAATTGTCTCTGTTTAAACCTTGGCATAGGAAGCCTATGATGTTGACATGCCCCTTGTTTAGTGGTCTCTGATTTCTTGTGGTGGTGTCAAACCTATAAGGAAATAGGCATATTTATTTTAAGGATGTCGAAAGGATTCTCGGGACCTATATCCTCTATAGTCACAAAAATTCTCCCAGGATACCTAGTTGGACCTAACAGATTGCTGACATCTTAAATTACTGGAACCTTTCCTTCAAAAAGAATGGAACTTGCTTATTTTGATACTGAATACTGAATCCACCTTCCCATGCCAGAACTCTCCTTGCTATCACTGAGAACCCTATTATTTTTGCTTACAGCTTGACCAGATTAATAAATGCTTGCATCTGGAAATCTGCCATTCATTTTATTTGATGTAAACAGAAAATAGCAGCTTGTCCTTAGACATCTCGCACTAAGTCAACAAAGCTCTTGATACTGAGGTGAGCTCAACTGCTAGACTAGTACAATCTCTTAGGATCTCTCTCCATTCTTCTGTCCATCGGATCTCTAAATGGTACAGATTTTTTTCATGGGCAGGACCACATCCCTGACCAATCATTGAAGAGCTGCATCCACTACTGGTTGTAAATCCTAGATCTCTGTATACTTGTAATTTAGTGGATATCATTTTAAAAAACCTACAGAGAGCATTTGTGATCAGGTTTCATCCATTCCTCTCCAAAGTGTTGTTTAACCCCATCCATGAACAGAAAGATTATGCATGCAAGGTTATGCAGTGCATTCCTTCTTTATTGTGGGAAAATATGTTTTTCTTTGAAGGGGATGGAGAAGTTTCTTCCCATTGTGTGGCCTCCCTAATGGAGATGATAAATGTGTCAACTAATGAAAAGTCAAATGAAAATCAACTTTCTTACTCTACTTCTGAGCAAGAAATATCCAATATTCTGAGGCAGCTCTCTATGATTCATCCTGTACGTTGGAACTGGACCCTGCAGTAAGCTTTTTTTAATCCTTTTTTCGCAATAGCTTGGTCGATATAACCCTTCATTTCGTTGGCCTCTTTATCACAACATGCTTCTTTAAAGCACAAACCAGCTTAGATGCAAAGCTCTCGTACCACATGCCCAACATGATTCGCCCCCCCAGATGTTCCAATGATTGACTTCTTAAATGTAGGAAGGACCTCTTCCTACTGGTAATATCATGTGAGGAGCTTTCTCTTGTACCTCCTCCTCATTTAGATGAACTAGACTAGGATAAGCAAAATGTCTTGTCTTTCCATGATGCTTTTTCCCAGGGATTGTATCCCTGTAATGAAGCAGCATATATAATGAAAATATCAGACCAAGTGGTATACTTCAAAAGCACATGAAAATAAATGACATAAAAAAAGTGTTTTCTACCTTTGTCATAAACATAATGTTTGAGAGGCATCCAGGGAAGTATCTGGAGTAATATAAAATAGGGTGATGTATTATGCATGTATCTTATACCTACACTACTTCAGCTTCCTCCCTTCCGCCAATATTCACAGTATCTGGATGTATATAAATAAAATGAAACAAAAAAGTTGTCTAACTTACCAGACATCCTTCACATGAAAGAACCTAAAAAGAAGATTGTGATGATTCATATTAAAATATGGCACCCGGGGCATGGCCTAGCCGGGGAGCGTGATGGACGTGTAGCTCAGGAGCTCCGCAGACGCCGGCCACAATCCAGAGATTATTGGGCATATACTTACCCATCCATGGGTAAGCAGAGAAAGGCTAGAGTGGGGAGGCTTCCCCCGACCCCAGCACCGCTTCCAGCATCCGCGCAGCCCTCTATTCGGGCTTACATACGGGATCCCTCGCCGGCCTCCTCCGCCTCAGTCAAGATGGCGCCGACTCCCTCCCCGCACACGTGGGGGCGAGGAGAGAGAGACCAGATATCTGCTCCGGAGGATGGGGACTTGCAGCCGGCAGCTCTCTTCACAGCCAGAGGGGGATCGGAATCATCTTCCCCCCGTGATTCCAGGTCATCAACGCCAGATGCGGTGAGTCCCTCCGTGCACAAAGGGGGATATTGCTCCCCTGCAGCCTCCCCACAGGGAGATGATCACCATGCAGCAGCTGTTCTGGGAGAGCCTGCGGGTGAGGCCACACATAGAACTCTTCAGGAGGGGGTTACCTTGTCTACTCAGGATGTGTCCCCAGCGAGGTCTGGGAAGGGGTTAACCCCGGACTCCCCCACAATAGTTCCACACCCCACGGCTGGTACCCTTACCACTTCTGGGAATCGGGGGATGAGTGATAGAGCCATAAGGCACAAGGCCTTCTTATACCCACCGGTGTGGAGAGAAGGGGGACTTACCACGCAAGAAGTTTGTCCCAATCCCCCCTGGCATCAGTACCTACAGTCCCTACCAACTAAAGATGACTTCCAGAAATTAGTAGCGGATGTGCAGGCCACTTGTCGTACTGAAATTGGGGCCTTGAGTGCTGACCTACAGTCTCTTGCTGTCAGAGTAGATGACCTAGATGAAACTGTTCATCAAGCAAAGGAAGATATTACCGTACTCTCCCATAAAGCTGAGTAAAGCGATCAGAAAATAAGGGAGCTCCAGCGTTTAATAGAGGACATAGATAATAAATCCCGTCGGAATAATATTAGAGTGCGGGGTCTTCCTGAGGCGACCCGAGATAGTGCTGCAAGCTTTCTTCGCATAGATCCTGGGGCGCCCGTCCACCCGTGAAGTGCAAATTCATAGGGCCTTTCGAACATCCAAGCAACAGGGGACTGTAACCAGACCTAGGGATGTTATCTGCCAACTAGTAGACGCAGATCTGAAAGATGAAATCATGGCTACTGCTAGAAACATTTCATGGCACACACTTCAACAATGCCGCCTTCTTCAACCATTATTAACTGTCCTAAGAGATGGCCGCATCCCATATAGATGGGGATTCCCCTTTAGTCTCTCGGTGTGACATGAAGGCAGGACTGTTACATTAAGGTCCCCAGAGGACTTGAATCCCTTCTGCAGAGATTTGGGGATAACCCGCCCAAAATTACCAGGATGGGAACGAGGAGATCTGGCGCGTTCCCGCTCCCCTCCATGGCAACCCGTGGTCTCCAGGAGGAGATCCAGGGCCAATCGGCGAGGGTCTACTCCACCGTCTGGTCGATCCACTGCTCTACACCGCTGAAATCGCAGTTAGCCACACTGTGAAGTGCCATTAATATGTCAGAAGCCTAGATTGTCATGTTAAAAAGGCTCTCCTTTATTTTGCACTGTAATGTTTTTCACAATGCCTAGATATGTTTGCTAATCTTCTATGGTGTTTGCTTATGCGCTGATTCTTGGTTTTAAATGGCTGTGCAAAGGTTTTCTCTGCCATGTTGCTTTTATATAGATTATGTGCCTTACTTGTTGAAATGCCCGAGATTGATATAGCCCTGGGGGGAGCTTGGGACGGCTTCCGGGGGATGCTGGAGGGATCTCAGACTTGCCCTGGTAGCTGGACACTGATGGTGTGATGGTATGATGTTAGTCATGTGGACTTCTGGTTTATATCTGCTGTCCCTCTGGTCCCATGGTCCCTCTGGGTGGGGATGTGCATCTGCTCAACAAAGTTGTTCCCTGCTCCCACTGTGTGGGATGCAGGGACCGGCGGATGCCAATCCCTTCCATATCGCCGATAGCCGAGTGTTAACTTACTGGTTAGCTTTTTCCATTTGGTTTTCTGTTTTCATTTCTATTGATATGCGGTTTTATGTTCACCCCTTATCCCTCCCTCCCTTTCTTGAATGTAACACTATATGTGATGGTGAGCGGCTCTACAGGTCTTTCCACCAGTTTTTTCCAGGACATACCTGTACAAGGGTGGTTTTGACTGCGGTGTTCTGGTCTCCTTATGGTCCTGATGGCTGCTAAGATTTTATCTTTTAATGTCCGGGATTAAATTCTAACACAAAACGAAAACTGGCACTAAGGGAGTTTAAACGTTTATCCCCTGATGTTGTCTTCCTACAGGAGACCCATTTTGATAATACGGGCACTTTAAATTTTGCCTCCAGACTTTATCAACAGTCTTATCTGGCTAAAGCTACGTACACACGTCAGATTTTTATCGCCCGATAATCGACATCGGCCAATTATCGGGCGAAAATGTGCCGTGTGTACAGTCGGTGTCGTCCATCGTCCGGACGACCGACCTGCTGGATCCACGGACGATGGACAACAGCCGATCGTAATGAAAGTGAAGGGGAGAGCGCGCAGCAGGGTGCCGCTGCGTCGCTCTCCCCCTCCCCTCTCCATAGAGCATGAACGGTGCTGTATGTACAGCACCGTTCATGCATCGTGCACTCCCTTGTCTTTGGAAAGGATCGTGAAAGATCCTTTCCAACGACAAAAATTGGCAGTGTGTACGCAGCTTTACTCTCTGTGTAAGAAAAAGGCCGGAGTGGCGGTCCTCCTGAAGGACTCACTTCATTTTGCTCTCTCTGGGTCTATAATTGATACGGAGGGGGGATACATTATTTTGAATGGGACTGTACAAGGAGTATCTATCACGCTATGCAACGTATATGCCCCTAATAATGGTCAGACTCAATTTCTCAGCAAAGTTTTGTCCCTTCTTAAAAAATTTGACCACACCTATTTGATAGTGGGAGGTGACTTTAATCTGGTCTTTTCTCCCACCCAGGATAGAAATACCCTACTCTATTCCAGGCCATCAGCCCAGGTATCCAGTCAGTCCAGGGTGTTTAGACAACTGATCAGGAGGCTACAACTCTACGATAATTGGCCGATTCATCACCCCTCTGGGAGACTCCTTCTACTCCCCCCCACATGGTACCCACACCTGTATAGACTATTTGTTTACTAACCTACCTCTCCTGAGGAACAGTATTTCTGCAGAGATACATCCAATCACCTGGTCTGACCATGCTCCCATTACACTAGATGTGATCCTTTCCCTCAAATCGACGAGAGTCTGCCATGAGGCTGAATGAATATTTGGTTAAACATCCTGAAACCAAGTCCTCCCTATCCGCCACTTTACGATCCTTTTTCAGGGAAAAGAAGGCTCTGTTGCGCACACATCTACGCTGTGGGAGGCACATAAAGCAGTATTCAGGGGTCATTGCATAGCTCTGGGCTCCAGATTGAAACGAGACTCTAACTCACAACGTTTAATTACGACACGGGCCTTAAAGTCTGTTGAGGCAAAATATGCATCAAAGCCATCCTAAGGGAAATAACCACTCTTAGGTCTAAACTACGAGCTCTAGAGCTTAGGAAAGTTAGTTGGCAGATGCAGCGAACCGACCAGCAGTACTAGTATAAGGGTAACAAAGCGGATTCGCTGTTGGCCCGCAAGCTGAGGGATAGACAGCTACAATCCTCTCCGGGGCAGTCAAAGATAAGAGCGGGTTGGTGCGCTATGATCCCCACCAAATTGCCTCTTGTTTTGAAGCCTATTACTCACAGTTGTACCAAACGGTTCACAGTGCCCAAGCTCCCCTGGGTAGATCTCTGGGGCCTAATATTGATTCATACCTAGCACGAGTGGACCTCCCCAGGATTGAACCCGAATATCTAGAGCACTTAACAACCCCATTACAGAGGAGGAACTCACGACAATTATAACCCAAATGCCATCCTCTAAAGCTCCAGGCCCGGACGGCTTGTCCTACCTATACTATAAACCATTTTTGCCGGAACTCTCCTCATATCTTAAGCTATTCAATGATTTTTTGAAAGGCAAGCCGATTGCTCCCTCTATGTTGATGTCCCATATCACGGTGATACCGAAACCGGACAGGGACACATTAGATTGTTCGAATTATAGACCAATAGCCCTTTTAAATTCCGACCTAAAAATCTTTACGAAAATTCTAGCCTCTAGACTGTCTAGGTTCCTTCTTGCTCTCATCCATGGGGATCAAACGGGTTTCATCCCATTTAGAAAAGCGGGGGATAATACCAGGAGGGTGATTAACATCATTGACATTTCTAATAAATGGAAATCCCCATCCTTGATACTTAGTCTGGACACCGAAAAGACATTTGATAGCCTCAGCTGGCCGTTTCTTTTTTCTACCGTGAACAAAATGGGCATTACAGGCCCCTTTGTTAGGGCGATTGAGTCCTTTTACACGGCCCCATCGGCTTCAGTTAAGCTGCATCCTCCGCCCTGTTCACGATTAAAAACAGGACGAGGCAGGGGTGCCCTTTGTCGCCCCTGCTTTTCGCCTTGTGTATAGAGCCCCTGGCGGCCTGTATCCGCTCCAATTCCAATATACATGGGATTTCAGTAAAGGGGAAGGGATATACCGTATTTTTCGCCCTATAAGACGCTCCGGAATATAAGGAGGCTACTTTCCTTTACTGAGCTGAATGATAGAGTTGAACTACCTCGTGCCTCTTTCTATGCCTATTTACAGATAAGGCAATATGTCTTATCCTTACAACACTAAGCCACCTTCCAGGCCCTTACTGCATTTGAGTGACTGTGTATGGAGGGCCCCCACACCAAAGGTTCAATCTCCTCCATTTACCGCCTTCTGCATGTTTCTACACAGGGAGGTTCCTTTAAATTTATTATATGCTCAAATGGGAGGCAGTTCTAGATCAGTCTTTAACTTCTGAAGATTGGCTTGACATTTGGGAGCATAAAAGCGCATAAAAGCTCTATCTGGGCCCTGTATAAAGAAAATCTGTACAAAATTGTGCTTGGATGGTATCACACACCTGCGGTGCTTCACCATCTGTTTCCTAATGTAGACCTCATGTCTTGGAGATGTAGTACCCACCGAGGTACGATAGAACACATATTCTGGTTTTGTCCCCTCATTCAGCCATATTGGTCAGGAGTTGACGATCTGATATCAGCAGTGACCCAACAACATATACCATTGGACCCTCTTTTCCATCTCCTGGGGTGACCTCCTTTAACTTTGCCAAAAGTGTCCCGTAAGCTGGTTTCCCATATTCTGGTTGCAGCGTGCACACTGATAGCTTCTAGATGGAAAACGACACTGCCCCCCCCTCCTTGGAGAATTTATATACGCGAGATCCGCCTTATGGAGTATCTGACGGCGCTTATTAGAAGTACTATGGTCAAATTTGAGACAGTTTGGGAGGCATGGGACCATTATTATGCTAATTTGTCTGTCTGATATCCACAGGGCTCTTCTCTTAAATGGGAAATGTTAAATGGCCCAGGTTTTATATGTTCCACCCATCTATCTTAAGATGTTTAAAACAAAGTATCCTCTGTGCAAATGCTAATGTATGATGTTTTCTTTTGATTCTGGAATATGTTTTGATGCATTTCTATAGTGTTACCACCCCTTATGTTTTTCCCCCTTTTTTCCTTTCTGTACCCTGTTGAAAATTTCAATAAAAATACAATTTCAAAAAAAAAAAATATGGCACCCACCGGAAGTAGAATGCCGGTGGTTGCCTAGAAATGGCTATAGCCAATTTTCTCAACTGCGTATGCACCGTGGGAATAGAGTATAAGGTTCCAATGTTACTGCTTGCACCATATCCCCGATTGGGCAAGTGCCGAAAATCATGCATGCGCAGCTGAAAATCAGAAAAACAGAGATGCCATAATAGTTAATGGCATCTTTGCCCATACCTGCCAACTGTGCTTTCTCTGAAAAACGGTGCATGCACTGATGACCATACCAACACCAGGAGAAAGCAATAAGAATACAAGAAAAAAACAAAATGATAACGAAAAAAGAGGAAAATGTAGTCAGTACCGAACCGTTAGGACCTTAAGATCCCAGTACTGCATAGCTACCTATTCCCTTTTGGAAGCGCCAGTAACAATCGTCAGAAGTTAAAGGGGAAGGATAGAGCCGGATCTGGAGTAAGGACCGAAAAAGAGCAGGAAAGCAATGAGGTAAGGGATATTTAACTTGGATAGGTAGTCCTAGGGTGTCAAAAGGGGCGGAGTTGACTTGATGGTCTGCTGGCAGGAGGTGCCAGGAAAAATATTTTACACTTTTGCTGTCATAGGAAGTCTAGACTCAAAATTATTCTGGCTTCTGTATTCTGCATTCTGGATGCAAACAAGAAAAAATGTCAGAGCAGTGGATCCCTCCTCATTCACAAAAAAGAAAATCCCCTTTCTTGGCTTCCAACTATCCCTCGTTTGGAATCAAAAACTTTTGTTCCTTGTTTTCCTCAGCTGTTCCTATATTTTGTCTGATGTATAGACCTCCATATAATTTTCATAGCATTAGACTACACTGATCTCCAGGAAAGTTCAGGACAATACTTACACACACACACACACACATTTATGACCATTTATTTTCTTTTACAAGTACATTTTGCCAGTTTCAGGTATCCTTCCCCTCCCCTTTGAGCTACCACTACCACCTTTGCATACATTTCCAACTTGTCTTCATCAACGTAACCTCATGGGTTTGACACCACATAATTACCAGGAGCTGTTTCAGGCAGCATTCTTCTGTGAACCCTGGGTGGCTCAGTATGTGTCAGTGAATTTTCCGGAATGCCACCATGACACAATGAATACAGTCGAGTGTCTCAAGAAAATCCAGGGCCTAATAATAACCCCATGCCATAATCTTTAACCCCCATGTCCACATTGCAGCCATATGACCCCCATTTCAATAATCCATAATCCTCAGGTCTATGTCCCAGCCATGAAACCCCTGTGCCATAAACCATAACCCTCTTGTCTACATTGCAGCCTTAAAACCCCCATGCCATAATCAAAAACCGCCGTGTCCACATTCCATTCGGCCATAACTCCAAGGTCCACATTCCATCCATAAAACCTCATGACATAATGCACACTACCCCCAAGTCCACAAAGCAGTTTTACCAAAGCCCCTCCATGCTATAACCCAACCATGTTCACAGCAATGTCCACATAATTGTAAAATCTACCTGTATGGATGACGAGAAAAGATGCTGTCAATGTGTCAGGGACATAGTCAACAAAAGTGCTGCCACTTTGTATATCATCATAAAAGCTGAAGTATGGAGATTTCCTTTGCATTTGCTTTACATATAGTTACATATTCAGGTTGAAAAAAAGCACAAGCCCATCAATTTGCATAAAATGCAACAGTATGGTAATCTTCCTCTTTTTACAGGTTAAAGCATTTTGCACTTTTGAGTTGGTTATGATGGGTTACTGTCACGGTAATGCAGGGCAGGACGGTGGAACCTCTGTGTCACCAGCTCAGTTGGTAGGGACGTGCACAGGGCACAGAGTCTAAGCAGTTGCCCGGTCTTCATCAGAGCCTCCAGAGGTGACGATGTTGTGCTGGGAGCAACTGCCAGGTTGCAGCCCCCGTGCATGCCGAGGCAGGTGACTGTTGACTGGCAGAAACGGGACGTGGTACCAGAATGAAAGACAAAGTGTAGTCAGGCAAGCCAGAGGTCAGGGAA
>NC_092864.1:6098529-6101091 GCF_032062135.1 Pyxicephalus adspersus
TCTAGGTAATGAATTTGCCCAGTAAGACAAGATTTCCTGCTCTTTACTGTATTTTCCTAGATGTATTAAATTCCAGTAATGAATATCACATTTATCTTTTTTCCTTGATAACCTTTTTTCGTTGAAGGTAAAAGTAAATAGGTCATTTTTTTTTTAAGAGCTTTCATGCGCTTTGTACTGTCACAAAGAACTTTAGGTAAACCTGTAATTGTGTAAACCTTTAGCTCGCCCCTGTGGATGTACCCTTGTGGAGCCTCTTTAGACTCATATGGTACAAGAGTCCTTAAGGTCTACCCAAGTTATGGATGTTTTTAGATTATTCTTATGTTTTTGTGGATCCCCACAAAAAAGGGGATAACTAAGGAAGAAATGGGGACAGAGGGACTTGGATCTGAAGAAGGTACAGTTCCTTTAAAATAGGGATAACTGGGACATATGAGGAGAGACAATCTCTCCAAATTAGGGTCTTCTGCTTGGGTAACCTGGCCAGGCTTTAGAGGATTTCCTGGCATTTCAGTGCAGCAGAAGGATTGTGCTGTCTTTTCACCTGAGAAGCTTGCAGTATTTTTTGGGGTGAACAGGTATATTTTTGCACTTTAAACAGATAGGGCAAAAATACATAATGGTATATTTAAGAGACCAAAATGGACCAGATAAGAAATGTTCATTGTTAGGGTTAGGTACACTTTAAAGATTAAATGCATCCCTTAGACTTTTCATGGCCTGCTCCCCTTTTATTCTTCTCCAGCTTGGTGGGATCTCTGGTGGTAATGCATTATGTTCTTCTGAGAGCTGGTCATTAAATTCTTTTAAGATAAACTTCCAGTAATCGGAGGCATGGATACCTGGGTCAGACTGAATGACTCACTCTGGATAGAACGTACGGTAATTTTTGTAAGGCTGCGGGATCCAATTTGTTTATGAATTTCTGAAGCTTCCATTTCCTACCACGTCCGTGGAACATATGGAGTTACAGAGGGCATTTATTGAGAGGTCTTTGTATCCTGCTAGCCCCTGAGGTCGGTGAATGGATGCAAAATGCTCCGTATGGCCAAGTCCTCCAAGTTTATCTAACAATTTAGAGAAAGAGGATTGAATGTATTCAGAAAATTGTTGGACCTTGCCTGGAATAATATCATGTTCATTGCAATTCTTTGAAGGACTATTTCTTTTTTGTAAATGTTGTAAATGTTCACAAAATCCTTCCAAAAAATGCAGACATTTAGACACCTTCATTGTTTAATGCACTGTTGATCACGTATGTGATTTTATGAAAAATGTTTCCAAGTAACTTTTTTAGGCCACCTGGTTTTCCATTCTTTTCTTCTATATATCATAATTATTGATATATATCATATATTGGTTAAAATCTTTCTCTCCCAGCAAATAAGTAGTTTGAACTGAAAAAATATCCGGCTACTATATTCCTTGGAATGTTTGCTGTGCAAAATGTCGTCCACAATTTCTCTCCCAAGGTTTTTATAAATAAATTGTACAACTGCTGGTTTCAGGCAATAATGGCAAAAGACTTCAGCCTTCTTTTTACACTGATCATTCTCAAAGAATATATTCTTAAAGGTGGCAAGATACTCAGGCTTTAACTTCTCCAAACTGAGCCTTGGGTCGTTTTCTTGGATGAAGTCCTCATTCATCTTTTGAAACATGGGAGTTGCTCTACCCAAAATGTGAAGCTTTAGGTCTAACTCAAAATGAGCTGATATGTGTATTTTCTCAGCAGAACTTCCTTGAAGTTCTTTGTTAATCATATTTAGGAGTTCTTACGTTAATCATATTTAGGAGGCAATACGTGTTATGGTAATCTTCTTTTGTGTTTGTTTTAGGAGTGATCATTAAGATTTCTTTTGGGGATTATGTAAGAGGCTAAGTTGTACCAAGTTTCATCAAAGTGAAGCAGCTGGGCATCTAAGCATTTTATAGTCCATCAAGTTTTTTTATTTCATTAACTTATTTTTCACAGCTTCTACACAGTGGTTTATGTCCATTCTAAGTTGATCCAGGATTTCCTGACCAATTTTGCACCATAAATGTTTAATTATATATTATAATAAAAATAAAATAATAATATAATCTCAAACTCTTCATCAAGATTCAGCATGCAGTTATTGTTTCTGAGAGTTTGGGATATTCCTGTTGCTTTCTTTCAATAATTTCCATAAATCCCTTCCTTTCTTTTAATTGCAACTTTTCCTAGTTAAATTTTGAAAACTTCATTTAACCTCTGCCGTATGTCATCTTCAATTTGCTTGCTTAAGGAGTTGGCGCTTCTAAGAAATTCCTCTTTGTATCTTTCTATTAGATTTACATTTTCAGATCCACTTTCAAAATACCTTTCTAAACTTTTTTGCATGTTGTTCTCTTCTCTCTGACGCATGCTGTGCATTTTAACATTAAGTTCATGCTGGTTCCTGATTATGTTTTCCGTCTTTTGCATCCATCCAAACATGGCTTTGCTGAAGTTCCAATTTAGTTCATTATATTTAACATATAGTTGATCATTGGCATCTGCCACCAGGATGTTTCTAAAATTAAAGATAAAGGTTT
>NC_092864.1:6102339-6111621 GCF_032062135.1 Pyxicephalus adspersus
ACTTGGTTGTACAATGCACTCATTTTTTTTCATAGTCATTATTTTCTGTATATTTCGTACCAAAATGGTATTATTCTTATCCCTCTTTATGAAATGCCTTTCATCAATATTTAATGCTGAGCTCAACTTTTTCATGTACTTTTGCATGCACTCAAGGTTTTGAGAAACAAAGAAATATGTATATTGAACAACTGCACATATTCCTTCTCATAATAATGTCTGCAAATATGAATACTGCAGATGATATCTGGGTTAGGAAACTGAACTC
Organism: Pyxicephalus adspersus; assembly: GCF_032062135.1. Taxonomy (NCBI): domain Eukaryota; kingdom Metazoa; phylum Chordata; class Amphibia; order Anura; family Pyxicephalidae; genus Pyxicephalus; species Pyxicephalus adspersus. The sequence goes on from NC_092864.1 coordinate 6,102,608, forward strand.
TCTCCAGTAAGAGGTGATTTTTCCATTGTAAGTTCATGACTGTAATAGGCTCTGGAAAGATGTCAGAGTTTTTTGTCCAAAATACCAAGACATCTCCACCACAACATTGGAAAGTTTTTTTTGGAAAGTATCCGCCTTCCATGTCTCAATATATAAAGAAATTGTGAGGCTGATGAGGTGGCATTAAAATATGGGTGAGGATATTAGCCTTGGATAGGCTGCAATTTTCTAACCTCACAAAAGCAAAAACTGGCATAGGAATATTTACCACATTGTCTTCCTTAAATCCATTCTTATCTTCTAGTGAATGGGGTCTACATTTTTTAACAATGTCCCTCAATGGCCACAACAAGAAGGTGCATTCTGAACTATCACAAGCTGGAAGCAGCAGCGGTACAGCAAACTGGCACATGGATAGCTTCGTCACAATCTCCTGTTGTAAAAAAATTGTCTGAGCAATGCAGAAGAATGCCAAGGATATCAAGCGGATGGAAACCCCTTGATTAGTCTTGGTCCTCGCTTTCTACTAATGGGTTTGTGAAGTCCATGTACAAATCTAACTCTGATAGCTCTATGTGTGTTTTGCGTGCATTCACATTTAACGACATGAGCTTTCGTAGGAAATACCATGGGGTGTCTTCTACAGAATGAAGGTTGACGGTTTCCACGCTCTTGTGTCTAATTGTTAAATTTCACTGACAGTCAACTTTGACTTCTTGTACTTTTGTAATTTTTAACGGGGAGAGTATCTCATCGAAAATTCTATTATTATCTAGATGTAATGGAAAAAGAGGAAATCATTTTTAATATATGTTTAACAAAAAGTAAGTATCCAACTGTGGGCTAAACATCTGAACTCAGTGACACAGCAACTCCTTAATGCATTTCTACCATAACTGTAAAATATGCATTCACGCTGAATGAAAGCAAAATTGCAGGCTAATAACATCGTAAAGAAATTAAAAATCAATGGGAGCCTAGTGTTTCTAGTTTTGTGCATTGCTATATATTTCAGTAGTAAGTTTGCAACGCAATAGTCTAAACTGACTCTACGTATTGTTACCAATACTACGTACTGTTAAGAACACCAATGTACCAGTGGACTGTGCCCTGACTGAGCCCAACTTCAGATGCAACTTTTCTGCTACTTCAAAGAGTGGGAATGTGAAAATTTGAATGAAAAGGGACCTGAAAGAGAGGGGTGGGGGGTGCGGTCATCTAATACAAGGGTTTTGAATGTAAAAATGCTTCAGGTGGTAGATTTGGTTACCAATGTCTTAAAAAAAAAAAAGCTATATGGCACCAAATTAAATAAAAATTACTCTTTTACAGATTTGTTTTCCATGCAAGCCACTTACTTTTAAAGAGCCCAGACAATGCTGGGAAAGTGTCTGACAACTCCTGCAAATTACCAATGAGCTTTTCACAAGCTTCTTCTACGTCATATAAAGTGATTTCCAACAGTCTTTCAAGCTTCTCATGGGAACTTCCAAGACATAGAGGTGACCTCTGGAACTTAGCTGACACAGAATGATGAGTTTATTGTGGAGATCCTGCAGATTTTCTTCAGAAATTCCCTATATTTTCTTTCTGATTCGACTAATAAGCTCTGAAGTCTTTTTGGCCATGATGAAAAACTGAAAGTGAAACAAAACATGGTTTTGGTTTGGCTTTGGTCAACTTGGCTTAATAATCTGCAGAACCAACATTAACACACAAATTGAAGTATACATAAAATAAAAGAAATCTCTTGAGAGAGTTACAAATTTCATTTTGCTTTCAGAAAAGTTGCTTTTACTGAAACAACAGTATAATTCAGAAATGTACTTTCTGCCTTGTGGCAATGGACAAAAGGACAATAAATAGGGCTCAGTTTCTGCAGTAGAGTCACAAACTGTTATAAAAACTCAGAAACTATTCCCTACTTCTTTTACTCCTTTACATACATTAAATGCAAGTCAGGTTGGGTTCCCCAGCAAGTGAAAAGGAATGGTCGGAAAATGAGCCAATATTAAATAATACATGAGCCAATAAAAGCTTCTCGGGACCAAAAGAAGACAACACAAGAATCTAGAAAAAATGTAATCTGTACAACAACTACCTAAAACATGGAGTGGTCAGATTAACAGCAGAACTAAAAAACACAATATATTTTAAGAAGATCTACTAGACATTAAAAATGTTCTTCGATATTAGGAAAATCAGCAACGATTACAACATTTTTAAGTGTGAAGCCTAAATGAATCCTCAGTTTTAATCAGCTAAATGTGTCCATAAAAAACATTGCCTTTTATTTTCCTTTAAAGCTTCTGCATTAAATGACATTAACACAATTTTTATATTAGGATTTTCACTAAACCCAGAAATAATATTCTAAAATATTGTACACATATCCTCTTTGATCCTAAGCCTGGTCATTATTGATGTTGTACCCTTACAAGCCCCATAGCCCAATGCATCTAACCTGTCCTCCTTGATATCCATGCAAACCTGGGTTTGGAGCTCCTGCATGACTCTACCTTATGGAGCTCCTAGAATTACCACAATGAAGTAAATATCATAATCAGAGATGAGTGTGGTTTGGCAGAGCTTATTAAAACTGAAGGAGCCTCCAAAATTCAGAATTTCCATTAAGGGTATTATTATTATTATACAGTATTTATATAGCGCCATCATATTACGCAGCGCTGTACATAGTCCAAAGTCGTGTCACTAACTGTCCCCCAAAGGAGCTCACAATCTAATGTCCCTACCATAGTCATATGTGATTAATGTAGTCTAAGGTCAATTGTTAGGGAGAAGCCAATTAACCTAAGTGCATGTTTTTGGGATGTGGGAGGAAACCGGAGTACCCGGAGGAAACCCACGCAGACACGGGGAAACCCACGCAGACACTGGGAGAACCTGCAAACTCCATGCAGATAATGTCCTGGCTGGGGATCGAACCTGGGACCTAGCGCTGCAAAGGCCAGAGTGCTAACCCCTGAGTTGATAGGAAACCAAACCAAGCCCCAAAATAAGGTGTATTACAGAGACGCAAATGTAAAGCTGTGAAAGGTTTGGGAAGCTCCTGCAGGCCTGCCTGATTAGATAATAGGGATACTATTATCTAATCAGGCAGGGGTCTACCAGGGACACTAAAGGGGCATGGGGAGCATTGACGGTCAAGCTAAAGATGCCCAGGCACCAGCAAAAGTTGATTCAATGCAGAAGAAACTTTGGATCAATCTTTCTCTCAGCATCCTTTTGGGATTTAGAACTTCCATAAGTAACAGATTTGGCCATCCAAAGTCAACATCAAAAATTCATGGTCAGTTTAGGCAGAAACAGAATAAAAAATAAAGACAGGTGATATATGTTTAAAAATCAGGGTTTTCATATAAAAATATAGTGTAGAGATCTCCCACTTACCTTGGTGAACCTCAGAAGGTCTATAGCATTGTAATTTGTTTTGAAGATGAAAGTATAGAAAGTCTGTACATGACAACCAACTCCAAATATAATTCCTTTACGACAGAGCTGATTTATACACCCGTCCTGCTGGTGGGTCTGACGTCTGTACATTTTGCTTGGAAACTTTCTCCAGTAGACAGGTTGTTTTGGTGTTTCCCCAAATATCTGATGTGTAGTTTGGCAACATTCTATGATAAAGCTGACTTATACAGCTGTCCTGATGGTGGGTTTGACTTGGTTTTCCCCTTCGTAGGTTCAAACATGGAAACTTGCTCAGATAAACAGGTTCTTTGCTCTGTTTTCCCAAAGATTTGATGTGTAAACTAGCAACAATCCAGTCTCTACAGAAACTTCAAAAATAGCTCAATGTCAAGTGCAGGTCCTATAGCAGCAACACAAAATATGTTTTCTGGGGTTTATATTTATTGAAGGTCTCGGATCATAACATATAAAATGAAAAAACAAATGAGGCTGTAGTTACATTGTTGCACAAGTATTCAACACACCAATGTACTGTGTATGAGTGTTGGTATTCATTCTCACCACTGACAATCAATGTAATCCAAAGCACATATGTGGGTAAAACATGCGTGCCTATCCCTCATTTCCCCCTTGCTGTGCATTACAAATAGTTAGGTACAGTGACAGTGCTGCAGTGCTCATGTGCCAAAATTCAGGATTGAGTGTGCCTTTTAGTTAAATCTGCCATACTTAAAATTTGAATGTGTGGATTCAACCAAAATAATTTTTTGTATTCCACAATGCATTTCATGAACTATGAACAGCTGGTTACTAAGGATGATAAAATATCTATACAAACATTCACAGACTTAAAAGTGTGTTTGCATTTTCTTGGTTTTTCCACAAAATTTCAAAAACCCTCACCAAAATAACTTGAGCAAGGGGCACACTTTTTAATTAATCTCTTTTAACAGAAGTTCTCAATGACCGGTGGACAGCTAATATTTTACATACCTACATAAGGAGTAGTTATGAAGAAGCAACTGCAGACCATTGAGTTTAACAATTGTTGTAGAAAAATGAAAGGAATCACTTAACCACCTAGCCGTTAAGCCCGACCTTCGTACGGGCAAAAAAAAATGGCTAGGATGGTTAAGCCCGTATTTTTGTCACATCCTTAGTTCTACTTGGGTCTTTGTTCTGCAAAAGCGGAAAAGGTGGAACATGCCATCAATTTGTCAGGAACCAACTGATAGCAGAGCCTTTGTGGTCTGCCAGCCACAAGGGACAGGTATGCGGGGGTTGCTGTCCTGCTAGGATTTCTGTTTGAACTCTGCCCAGGATGAAGGTGACAGGCCAGTACTTCAATATTGCCACCCCAAATACTCAATAACGTTCTCAACTATCCCCTGAAGAAGCCGCAAGGCGAAACGCATCGGGATATTCAAAGGCTATGTGACAACCTCCTCTTATTATACGTTTAGGGATTCATTTTGAATAGTTTATTGGTCATTTTTTCCCCCATGACTACTTAATTGGGATGACCTTTAGCACCTTATCTTTTGTAACTATGTTTGTGTAAAGATGCTTGGATGGATCATTTGAACACCAGTAGAAGTGATTATTGCTAATAAAATCCTAGCTTTTTTCATTCTTTCTTTGGAACTGCATACCATATGTGTGTAAACATGACTACAGACCATATACTATCTCCACACAAAGAATCAGAGCCAGGTGGACAGGAAAGATTGGAAGTAGGAATAAGGACATGCAGGGAGCTGGAACAGTGAGAGGGAATTTGGGCTGCAGGGAGCCCCTTTCCTTTTCAAATATCCCAACTTTTCATGCAAAAGTCAAGCTGTTTCTGCCTCTTCTTAGCTTCTCCCAATTGGGTGTTGGAACAGGAAGCCTTGAAAGCCAGAATAAGTTAAGATGTACTTATGAATTCATGTTGTGATCTCTAAAGGCAAATTTTACATATGTGTGTTTTTTATCATACACAGTCTATCTGGTTCACTTTTCAAAATATAATTCAGAAATATAGCATAGAAATGTCCCACTTACCTTAGTGACCCTCTCCAGAGATGGTGTAGATCACCATACTTTTTTATTGAGCCCCTTGGAGACATGCCAGGATATCAAGCTGAAAATGAATTTATTCTTATGACCCAACCCAGTGGGAATTCTGTAAAAACCAAAAAACTCTGAAGGCAAAATGGGCAGGAGGTCTGCTCATGGGTCTGTCTACAATGTCACATGATACCCACAACACTCCTCATAGTAAATCCAAGCTGCCTGCGCTTTCAGAGAGAGCAATGTTCTAAGCATAAACTCAAAATTAATAACAGGTTTCCCTGGTTTCTGTACTATCCATCCTTCTACTGAGATCCAAGGGAAAGTTAGGTTCCCCAAATCACCTTCCAGTACAGCAAAGGGTCCTCATATGAGATTCACAATCCTTGAAATTTTGCTGGTAGGATGGTGACAATAGCCCTGTTTAGGCACCTCAGGTAGAATCTGGGGTTTTTGTTAGTTTATATTGGGATGATAACTTATTAGGAGGAAAGGAGACCTCATGTAATAGTATACTCTGTTTTAAAATAACAAACAATTATTTGTAAATTATTTTTTTTATTGGAATAACTGTAGTGGTAATCTTCACCCAGGCTCTATTGCTCACATAAAAAGCAGCATGAACGGGTTCGGTGAAGATGGCGGTGAAGGTATGGAGGTGTTCAATGGTGTCACCAAGCTGGTAGTAGGACAAACGACCACCGTCATAATCAAAGTAGATTCCTAAACGTTGTAGGAGAGACTCGAGGATGAACAGAGATATGTCTCAAAGCAACGTTTCCCTGCTCCTTCTCCTTGATCTTTCTTCTGCCTTTTATACTGTTGATCCAATGTGGATCAGTCCTTGGACCGGTCCTCTTTTCTCTGTACATATATATATATATATATATATATATATATAGTGGACTACTATAGAGTAATTTCTGTTTACTGCTGTACATATCTAAAGGATCATATCGATCAGGGTGTGTTTTTACATATCTAAGGATCAATTGTAGCACACTGCGCAAGTGAATTTCTATCATCTCTGCGCTTACATTTGACCATAGTTTAAGGGCATGGGTTAACTTGCTTTTAAAATCCTTTAGTCTTTTTCTTCTTGGAGGGGCTGTTGGTTTGTGTGATATCCTAATTATTCTATGTTGCTGCATTTGATACTTTGCCATTTAGCACAATAGCTTCTTTTTAAATGTTTTTGACTTGGAATGTTTTAATGTCTATTTTGCAATTTTGAAGTCTATGTTAATGCTATGTTATTGTGTTTGTGGTCTTATTGTTTGATTGCCAAATTCTGCCTTTACTACCACTTTTCAATGTTTGTCCTGCATAAAGATTTTCTAGTCCACTTTTCCACCCTTGATAAGGCAAAATTGCATATTGGTTTGTTAAGTATTTTTTGAATGCAATATTTGTTGGGCCATTTTGGAACTATTTTGGCTTTACATGGGTGTGAGTGTGGGTTTACATGTGTTTGGTTTGTTCTTTTTAATTTAATTTTGTCATTTAGTGTAAATCGATGTGTATTTTTTAATTTTGGTTTTGATGTGTTTTTAGATTTTATTGTGACCTTTTAGCAAATGTTTCTTTTGAATAAAGTTATTTCTAAAATGCTGTTGTTTGTTTTTTGGGGGTTTATGTCATCTCCTTTCCAATCGCTCAGGACACACAATTTAAAAAGACAATTGTGATTGTTTTTAAGCTGTTCCTCCCCCTGAATTATTTGTAAAACTGTTTTATCAGTAGAAAAATGCACTGCACTTTTGCACAGTCCTCATTAAGGTAAGTTTGTTTTTTTTTTTGCGTATTTTGCATGTTTTGCTTCATATCCACTCATGTATGTACAGACATGAGTGCACATAAAGCCAAACGTGTGTGTATATATTTAGATGTGTGTACATATACATACAAAAGAGAAATTATACAACAGTTTTATTATTTATTAGTATCTATGCCATACACAACAGTTTAGAAAATAATTCCACAATTCTTCCAGTTGTTCTCCTGCATTGTCACCTGGTCACATGACTACAACTGGCCCAGCCAACAAACATTGCCAAGGCATGGTCCACCATTGCCACTATTGGAAAGCTGGTTCAGACCTGATGCTTTGCCCAATATCAAGCCAATGCATGTAGATAAGAAATGTCCGAAAGAAGCTGCAGAAGGTTGGCAGCACTCGTATGGAACAAAACATCACCATTGCTTTTAGTACACAAAATAAATGTTATACAGTTAGGCTTTAGAGCTAAAAAAACATAGTAGGTTCAAAGTAGAATGAAAATAAATGTTATAGGCTTATTTTGGTATTGTATCTGTTGCCTTAACACAAATTAATAAACTGCATGGAATGCACAAGACAGTGTATATGTATTGTGGTACACTGGGAACATTGGGCTCTACTATACAATGCATGCACACAGAGCAGGGCCAATGGCACCCATTGTTTTACCATGTGATGGTAATAGGGCATTTAGTGGTCTTTTAAAGGGATAAATCTGAAATTTACCAAGCAATCTCTGCTCTGCATTATTAGTACCCTAATGGATCTTAAAGTGAATCCCAGTGTTAGAGAAACCTTGGAATAAAAATACTATAGAAAAAAGTTTTCCTCCTCTTCAACCTCATCAAAGAAAACCTCTGGCTGTTTCCTAGAGTATAAGTTACCACTGAGCAAAAAAAAAAAAGTTAGTGACAATACTTGCTTTACCCCAGGTTTCTGTACTATCCATCCTTCTACCTCAGGTGGAATCTGGGGGGTTTGTTAGTTTATATTGGGATGGTAACTTATTAGGAAAAAGGGGGCCTGAATTTATAAGGCCCTCCTGTTTAAAAATGCAAATATTTTTTGAAAATTTTTTTAATTGGAATAGCTGTAGAGGTAATCTTCACCCAGGCTTCACTGTCCACATAGAAAGCAGCATGGAGGGGTTCGGTGAAGATGGCGGTGAAGGTATGGAGGTGTTGAATGGTGTCACCAAGCTGGTAGTAGGACAAACGTCCACCTTCATAATCCAAATAGATTCCTAAACGTTGTACGAGAGGCTCGAGGACGAACTGTTCATACCCGTCATACATAAACGTATATTTATTTTCATATAGGCTGAAGCTCCAGGATTTGTTATTAAGTCCAAAAGCAGAATCATCTGAATTCTTTTGTATACTGGGATAGGAAACACCAACATCCCAATCCCCGCTGTCACTAACCTCTACTTCCCAGTAGTGTCGCCCGAAGGAAAAGCTCTGCACACTCATCACCTGAACATATTCTGTAAATCTCCCTGGTAAATCAGGTCTAATGTGAGGTGTTTTAGCGCGTGACGCTGTTTTCAGGTCTCTGGATATAGATACGAAATTGTGGGCAGTTTTTACATCCAGTAGCAGATCTGTTCCATCCTGTACACAGAAGTTGTTTTTAAATTGCAAGTAAGTGATGAGATCGGTTATAGATCTGTGCAACACAAGTGACATCTGAAAATCGTCCAGCTCACAGACAGAAGATTTCTCCACATTCTGGTCACCTCTGTCTG
>NC_092864.1:6114109-6119076 GCF_032062135.1 Pyxicephalus adspersus
GTACAGGTTAGAGGTCACATGAAAGGTGGGAAAGTTTGGAAATCATATTTTGTGGTCTCTTTTTATTTCCATCACATAAAGCTGGCATTGTACCAGAGGTGTGTACACTTTGTATATCTTAGCTTTGAACATTCTGTCTTGTTGTATTTGCAAGTTGCACATTTATTTCCCCCTCCCTTTTGGACCTCCAGCACCCTTTGGATACGTGACTTTGTTTCCAGGAGTGATAATTACCTGAGGTGGCCCCCTGCAGCTGTCTCCAGTGGTTTTATGAAGTATGAATGTTTCAGGAAAGCCTCCATGCTACCACCACAGGATGCATACAGACATGCTTGTTAGATAATGCTACCTTTGGTATTTGTACTACCCAGGCAGTGGGCGCGCACAGTGACGTCACATCTGTCTGCACGCGCGGGGTTTTCCTATTAGATTCAGCTATGTGAAGTTCCTGGGCATGCTCAGTGTCGCTCCCTGAGAGTGGGCGTGTACTTTAACGTTACAATTAGCAGTGCTGTTCGCCCCGCCCACCATATAGTGCTACCTGTGTTAGAGAAGCTGATTGTAGCACTTGTGCTACCTCAGATGTGGGCGAGTTCAGTGACGTCATCAGCAGACTGACACTTGTGTGTTTATGCAGCGTGTCGTTTTCCCTTTACACCTCCCCAGCTGTAGTCCCTCAAAGCTCTCTCACCCCTTGTCACAGGGACCTGAAATTTTCAGGATACACCGGCGACCCGTAGAGCTGTTACTAAACCAATATTCAGCCCTATAAACATAACAAGTTGTCAGATGCGGGGGTCACACGCTTAAAATTATAATAACATTAGATTTCTCATTAGGGGATTAGGGTACTGCTGTCATGGTGCCCCAAATGTACCCCTCACTAAACTTTCAGGCTGGAGGTGAGGTCACGGTGCGGTTACCACTTTCTCCTTCCCTAGAACCCCGGCTGGGGGAGACACTCAGCACCGATCACTGCGGCCTGAGGTCAAATATGCAGACCCGGCGTTACTGAGCGGCTGGTGGGGTGCCTGTCACACATAGTCACTTCTCTGCACCCCAATTACCCAATAGCAGTGTTATGTGGGGAAAGGGGAATGTAGGGGTAATAGGAGACTCTTGTGGCTAACCCCTCCCTCCCCTAAAATTGCACCTCCCCTACAGTTTTCTTACTTTATACTTGTCATTCCAAGCCACCCTGTTACACATATCTGCACACATACATATTTTGAACCCCAATTTCTCTTGAACGGGTAGGTGCAGGTAAATTAAAATATAGGGGTAAGTGGGGGATTCTTGTAGCTATCCTCCTCCTCTAAAATGTCATCACTATGGCATATCTAGAAGATAAAAAAATCTATACCTATCACACCATGCCACCCTGTCACATGTATGGGTTGCTTATATTCTTTGAACCCCACTTCTCTGGATCGGGGAGAAGTAGGTAGCCAAAAATGTAGGGGCAAGTAGGGGACTCTGTGACTGATAATCCCTAAATATTCATCATTATGGCATCATTACAGGATAAAAAAACTCTACCTATACCTACCTCATATCGTGCTGCTATGTCACTGCTTACATTCTTTAAACCCCAATTGCTCATGAACGAGGAGGTGCAGGCAAATGAAAATGGAGGGGTAAGTGCAGAACTCTTGAATCTAACTCCCCTAAAGTTTCATCACTACGGCGCCATCACAAGATATGAAAAACTATACCTGTCATACTGTGCTACCGTTACACATACTGTAGCTGACCATTTACCTTCCTTGATCTCCAATAACTGTCCACTTACCTTCTGTGAACCCTATATTCTCAGGAAAGGAAAGCCGTAAGGACCTGAAGATGTAGCAGTAAGAACATTTACCCCTTGGCTATCTGTCCCATGAATTACATTTCTCTTTGGGGTACAAAGAAGGTTAGCGCCCCCTATAACTGACAGGGCACATTTCATGGTGTGGTTTTTACTCTTTGGTACAGGAATGGTGAGCGGGGGGCAATGTATGGCCAGCCACCACTGTATGATGGGTTTAGTTTTGTGTCTTTTATTCTAGTGGGGGTAATTTTGTGTAGAGGATCTTGGAAATGTAGGGTGACTATCAGATCCTAACATTTTACTCATTTAGCCCCATGACATCATGAGATACAGAAAGGGGTAAAAGGGGGCTTTCATCATTGGGTGATGTTGTGTATCTGGAACCCCTGAGACCCCCTCAGCAAGGTCCATTCAGCAGATCTACTCAGGTTGTACATTGGAGTCAAACACGGGTCACATACACACATGGAGTAACTCCTTATCAACATGTTGTTCCCACCTACTACTGAAGCCATCAATGTGACAGCCAGGTAACTAACCTGCAAGAACTCACCCTCACTATAGGAAAGTTAGGAAGAGTGGAAAAAATCTTGCCATGGGGTATAGACAGCAAATAAAACTTTTATTTACAACTCTACTGGAAAGCTCAGAGAATAAGTTTGGGTTGTAGATGTAGATACCTTAACCATCTCGTAATTGGTACTTTGATTTGTAGATGCAGCCCAGCTTGGATGAAACCTATGAAGTCTCTTTGAATGCGTCTGACAATATCCACCTGAAGCTGTATCCAATGGTCCTGGTGACAAATGGTGGCAGTACGGAGTTGTGTATAGAAATGGAGCCACTGCTAATCCAATTGTACTGATTGTCCAGCTTACCAACAGATGAATAACAAGATACATTTTGCAAAATTATCAAGGTGAAATATGTCATAAGGATTTGTCTCTACTTTAAAGGGGGACCCTTTAGCATTAAGACATACAAGTTAACTCATTCTCAACTTCTCATCATTTGGTGTACGTACATCACTCCATGGGCCTCATTTCAAAATCAGCAGGACGACTTCTTTAAAGGTGTGTTCTGTGCCATTTTTAAAGTCCCAAAGATGGTGTAGATCACTATACTTTTTTATTGAGCCCCTTGTCAGCATATCAAGTTAAAAAATGAATTCTGTAATAACTAAAAAAAATCTGAAGCCAAAATGGGCAGGGGGTCTACTCATGGGTCTGTCTACAGTGTCACGATACCCACATTACTCCTCATAGTAAACCATGAGATTCAAGCTGCCTGTGCTTTCAGAGAGAGCAATGTTCTAAGCATAAACTCAAAATCGATAACGTTTCATATAAAAACCTTATATAAATCATGTCGAAGCCAGTTTTCCGTTCCAACAGTTTTATTATTTATTAGTATCTATGCCATACACAACAGTTTAGAAAATAATTCCACAATTCTTCCAGTTGTTCTCCTGCATTGTCACCTGCCCTGATAAGCAGAGGCCTAAAGTTTCACCTACATTCAGCTCTTTAGTTATTAGGAAAGCCATTTCAGAGAAGATCCTATTTTGCAACCACCTTGCGGTCCCATTGCTTAAGGTTTCATGGATAAACAGCTTCTCCCAATTTATAACATACAGTGGATATATAGCAGTGCTCTCTCCAGACACTTTTAGCTGGGTAAACCACCCGGCACTTTTCAGTAACCACCTGGCTGTTTTTTGGGTTGCTTCCTGAAAAGTTAGGTCCCAATACAGGAGCTGTCACCCGTCTACAGCTTCTCCTCACCCTCGCTGGAGACATCACAGTCATAGGGCGATGGACAGGTTATGTCTCTGGACACAAGAGAGTGGAGGAAAGTGGCCGGGTTCTGGCTTCATGACGTCACTATGGGGGAAGTTTCTTCCCCTGGCTCCCCGCACATGCGTGGTCCAGAGTCTGTGCATTTAATGGTCCATGAGCCATAAAAGGTTGGGGACCACTGCTGTAGATAATAGAAGGAAGGGAAAGATCATTTGTAACTGGCAACTACAAAAAGACAAGCATGCTCAAAACTCAGGGTGGCTCAGGGGTTTGCACTAGGGCCCAGGTTTGATTCCCAGCCAGGAAATTATCTGCATGGAGTTTGCAGGTTCTCCCCGTGTCTGCGTGGGTTTCCTCCAACATCCCAAAACATGCAATGAGATTAATTGGCTTCTCCCTAAAAAATTGATATTAGATTACATTAATGACATATGACTATGGTAGGGACATAAGGTTGTAAGCTCCTTTGAGGGACAATTAGTGACATGACTATGGACTTTGTACAGCGCTGTGTAATATGATGGCGCTATATACATACTGTATAAAATTAATAATAAAAAACTAGACAGTGGATATAAAAATATACACCCCTGTTAAAATGTTTCTGTTATTATATAATTATTGTAAGCTCTTCGGGGCAGGGTCCTCGTCTCCTGTATCACTGTCTGAATTAGTCTGTCATTTGCAATCCCTATTTAATGTACAGCTCTGCGTAATATGTTGGTGCTATATAAATCCTGTTTATTAATAATAATAATAATAATAATAATACCCCCTAAAATTGCACCTCCCCTAAAGTTTTCCTACTTTATACTTGTCATTCCAAGCCACCCTGTTACACATAGCTGGACACATACATATTCTGAACCCCAATTTCTCACTTGAGCCCATAAAATTTCATCACTATAGCATATCTAGAAGATAAAAATCTATATCATACCATGACACCCTGTCACATGTATGTGCTGCTTACATACTTTGAACCCCGAATTCTCTGGATCAGGGAGAAGTAGGTAGCCAAAAATGTAGGGGCAAGTAGGGGACTCTGTGACTGATAATCCCTAAAATTTCATCATTATGGCATCATTACAGGATAAAAAAAACTCTACCTATACCTACCTCATACCGTGCTGCTATGTCACATGTAACTGCTTACATTCTTTAAACCCCAATTGCTCATGAACGAGGAGGTGCAGGCAAATGAAAATGGAGGGGTAAGTGCAGAACTCTTGAATCTATCTCTAACTAAAGTTTCATCACTACGGCGCCATCACAAGATATGAAAAACTATACCTGTCATACTGTGCTACTTTCTGATACAGTCAGGTCCATAAATATTTGGACAGAGACAACAT
>NC_092864.1:6120452-6123723 GCF_032062135.1 Pyxicephalus adspersus
TTTCAGCCAAGTATAAAAAATGAACATTTTATTTTCAGCTTTTTAATTTGTCCAATTACTTTTACAGAACCAAATTAGAAAAAAGTTGTCTCTGTCCAAATATCTATGAACTGTAGCTGAGCACTTACCTTCCTTGATCTCCAATAACTGGCCACTTACCTTCTGTGAACCCTAGTTTCTCAGGAAAGGAAAGCTGTAAGGACCTGAAGATGTAGCAGTAAGAACATTTACCCCTTGGCTATCTGTCCCATGAATTACATTTCTCTGGAAGTATCCTTTGCAGAGATTTTGGGGTACAAAGAAGGTTAGCACCCCCTATAACTGACAGGGCACATTGCATGGTGTGGTTTTTACCCTTTGGTACAGGAGTGGTGAGCGGGGGGCAATATATGACCAGCCAGCACTGTATGATAGGTTTAGTTATGTGTCTTTTATGCTACTGGGGGTAATTTTGTGTAGAGGGTCTTGGAAATGTAGGGTTACTATCAGATCCTTACATTTCACTCATTTAGCACCATGACATCATGAGATACAGAAAGGGGTAAAAGGGGGCTTTGATCACTGGCTGATGTTGTGTATCTGGAACCCCTGAGACCCCCTCAGCAAAGTCCATTCAGCAGATCTACTCAGGTTGTAAATTGGGGGTCCCTAAATGTGAGGTACAGTCCAAACACAGGTTACTTAGATACATGGAGGGTTTTTTTATCATCAGCACCCCAGGGCCACATCTTCACCGTCTGACGCCCCAGGGGTAGTTGTATGCAGAGTGCAACCCCAGAGCTGCCCTGATACCAGAGCGTGGCATGAAATGCTCAGCCGGGATGCATGGCCACCATTCCCATTCAGATTCTGAGATTCACAGGGGCAGATGATCAGAGCTTTATAAATAATAAATGACATCCAGTGAATGTTATGCAAACATCATAATGAATTCTTTATAGAAGTCAGACATAAATGCATTCATTTTGCAATAGCTCTTTATTTAAATGTAATCTAATCAATTGAAAAAAAAAGACTGATCTGATTTTTTTAGTAGGTTTAGGATGGTCCATTTATATTTGGTGAATGTCAGATTGACTGCTCAAAAAATACCCCCAATACGATGTGACATTTCTCTTCCAGTATACAATTAGGGGGCTATTTCATGAACAGGGGCCCCAAGTTGAGTTTCAGGGGCCACTGCCATGCCAATAAACATTAGCGTTCTGCCAATCGGCTCTGAGTTGTGGTGACCTTAATGTAATGCTCTTAGAAATATTTCTCTCCAGAGTTTTTTTAAGCTGGAGTCGGGTGGGGATCCTTGTATTGTGACCACCTAAAAGCCAGGTGGTCCGTCTATATAAAAGAGGCTGGGGGGAAGTCTTCAAAAGGGTGAAATAAGAATTAAGTTGCAGTCTGAGGTTAGGCAATATTTATTCAAAATTATTATTATTATTAGAGAGCTGACTCCCACTTTCTTTCCATATTTAACAGAAGAACATTTCCAGCCATTGTTTTAATGTCTCCTTTGCCTAATATTAGACATAACACTGTATAGTTGCATCAAACAAATGATAAATACATCAAGGTTGATTTTACTGATTGTTCCTTAACCTGGGTTCCTGCAGAGGTTTCTAGATGTTCTTTGAGCAATTTGTGTCCCTCAAGTCAGACTAAGTGACACCAATGATCTTTTTGGCTACGTGTAAGCGTGATGTTCTTCCCACTAGCCAGCAATGTAAGAGGAATTCTTCCTACTGACGTCAGACTAAGTGACACCAATGATCTTTTTGGCTACGTGTAAGCGTGATGTTCTTCCCACTAGCCAGCAATGTAAGAGGAATTCTTCCTACTGACCACCAGGCTAATATACTGTGAGCTGTGGATTTTGTAAACATAGCACAGGGTCACTGAAGACCTGAAAATTTCAAGGGTCCCCTATGTTGGAAAGGTCAAGAAACAATGCCTTAGAGCAAATTCCTGCACCATTTTTATCCAACGCAAGATCTGGTTCAGGTGCCTAACTTTACATTGTATACAGTACATGCATGGAGTGAATGTCATTTAGAATGAATGTCAATATACCATGACACACACGTCCTGCACTGTTGTGCACATGCGTTTCTGTATTAGGACCCTAAACATTCAAAATCTTCACTCACCATTCACCTATTCTTTCCTGTAATTGTAAAATAGGATTTCAGGGCAAACAGGAAAACACTGGAGAGATAAGTTTAACCCAGGCCCCCTCAGATACAAAGAAAGCAGCATGGAGGGGTTCATTGAAGGTGGCGGTGAAGGTATGGAGGTGTCTGATGGGGTCACAAAGTTGGTAGAAGGACAGACGACCCTTCTCATAATCCAAATCTATTGCCAATCTCTTCACGGCATCTCCAGGGTTTAGTTTCTGGATCTCTGAGTCATGTAAAGCTGAATAATTCTGATTTTCCATGCGGAAGCTCCAAGACGTTTCATTATCTCCAATACTATTGTCCTCTCCTTGTCTTTCCATACTGGAATAGCAAATGCCAACGTCCCAGCAACCACCATCACTGACTTCTACTTCCCAGTAATGTCGCCCGCAGGTGAATCCCCTGCTACACAATACTTGAGGAATATTTATAAATCTCTCGGGTAGCTTCGGTCGGTTTTGACTTTTTTTTGCCGCCGAGGCTTTTTTCAGGTCATTGGATATAATCACCAAATCACTTGCGGTTTCTGTGTCCAGCAGAAAATCGTTGACTTGATTATGGAAGATTGCTTTAGATGTCAGGTTAGTGATGAGATCGGTCAGAGATCTGTGTAACATAAGTGAGATCAGAAAATAATCCAGATCGTGGGCAGGAGGTTCCAACCCTTGGCTATCTGTGTATGATTCCTGATCTTGTAGGACAGATATGTGGTCGGACATGTGACGCAACTTATCCATGTGAGAGATCTTCAAGGATAATTCGTCTTTCTGTATCTCCAACTGTTTGATGAGATCGGTGACTGACAGCGAGACCTCCTCTACTTGTCTGGAGACCTCATTCACGATTCTGGATTCTTCAACCTCCAGCTGTTTCCTGATATTCCCAAACAAGTCCATGACCCTTTTCTTCTCATCCTCAGCTTTTTCTTGAGCTTTTCTCTTCTGGTCCTGTAGGTTCTGGATCGCCATCTCGGTCGCCTCTCTTTCTGTGGTCAGTTTGTCTTGAGCACATCTCAGTTTCTCCTTCTTCTTCCCAGAAGCTTCTTCTACAAGTTCCACCTCGTGTTCTTTATGTTTTCCCACCAGATAGCAGGACACGCA
>NC_092864.1:6124637-6131468 GCF_032062135.1 Pyxicephalus adspersus
GAACCTAGGACCTAGCGCTGCAAAGGCCGGAGTGCTAACCCCTGAGCCACCGTGCTGCCCATAAGTGGACAATTGTGGGCTCTTTGCCGGAAGAAACAAAACAATTTAACTTGCAAATAACATGGAATTCTGTGGAGGAGTGTTTACCCCAACCACTCTTTGTAGGTTTTTATATAGCACCGACATATTATGCAGCACTGTACAAAGTCCATAGACATGTGACTAGCTGTCCTTCAAAGGAGCTCACAATCTAATGTCTCTACCATTGTCATATGTCATTATTACAGTCTAAGGTCAATTTTAGAGGGAAGCTAATTCACCTAACTGCATGTTAGTGGAATGTTCGAGGAAATCAGAGTACCCGGAGGAAACCCACACAAACACAGGGAGAACCTGCAAACTCCATGCAGATAGTGTCCTGGCCAAGATTCAAACCTGGGACCCAGCGCTGCAATTCCAGAGGGCTAACCTCTAAACCACCGTGCTGGCCTTTCATTGCATTATGGATGCCTCCTGACCAGTGCACATATGGCAACCTACATAATCTGATAGGTTCAGGTCAACCGCTTTGGCATTAAAGGAAAAAAAATACATGCTTTTTGTTTAATTTTAGACAGGTCCAGTTGTGTCGGGGTGCTTCGTCTTCATCCTGAATTGGCTGATCATAATGATGTATATCCACCTGTACAGTACGTATGATGTCCCGGATACATTAGGTTCACTAGAAGTTGGTTGAATATCGCTATCATTTATTATAATTCATTTTTTCTTGTGGCAAAGGAGCACAAAAGAGGACAGCACTGGATTCAGAGTGTCAGCACTGCGCTGTATGCTGGCTACATTGCATTTTACAGCAATGGCATCTTAACAAGTTTTAAGCCTTAAAGTCGACATAGCATCTGTATCAAACTATATCACATTTTTTTACATTATAATAAAAGGTGGTGGGGGGTTATTTTCCCATAAATTTGAATGGGAAGCCCTTCCCTTTGCACCTTTACTGCCACGGCAGTAGAGACTGAAGAGGAGACCGGCAGCCTTCTGGGATGCCTATGTCACATATTGCAGGAGGTGGCAGGCTGCTCCATCTACGCATCCCTGATCTCGGGCATGTGCAGAAGGGGCATTGCTGGAATGTAAAAAAAAGTGCCAATCCCGACCATGCGCCCAATTTTGGGCCTGTACAATGTGAGGTCAGGTGACGTAGGAAGAGGAAAAAGATGGTGGAATTCGTTATCCAGTCTGCGCCGGAAGATGGAACGATGCGGGATGGACTGGACTACTCACGGAGGGAGTGCTTTAAACTTATATATATATTTTTTTCACTGGAAGATCAAACTTTTAAGTGCTGGTAGGTGATATGTTTCCTCAAAACAAAGCATCTCAGGTCTCTTTTCTGATAAATGGTCCGTCTGGTGCAGGGGAAGCGACAATGCAGAGCATGCAAGCTATGATTAGGGGAGTCACCTTATCCTGGATAATATCTCAGTATATTTGGGCCTGATGAATATAGAAAATATTATATTGCTGTTGCAGATTTATTCTTTTTTCCTGTCTGCTGAAAGTAGTCACCAGGACAGGAGTTAAAGGGGGAATCTATGTAACAACAGCAGAACAGACAGTTATTTTCCCCTACTCCATCTAATGCAAGAAAAAAAAAGTGGGCCCATAGGAGCCTGGCTTTAGAATAAGCTGGTTATAAGATTATCAAGCCAAGAGACTGGCGCTATCTAGTGATAGAAATGAATTACTATGAAGAACAGCCGCTGGATTGAGGGTAAACATTGTAGCACAAGTTACTTTTTATTTTTCCTTTTTATTTTATTATTTACTAAAAAATTCAACGTAACAGCTGCATGGACCTTGAGTTTTGGTATCCCAAGTGTAAATTTTGCAGGATAATACCAACCAAACCAAACAGGCTTTTCTATGATCCCTTTGTATTTCATGTGGGGTCACTCAACCGGTGTACCCCCGCGCTGCTTCACCCAGAAGAATGGGACTCGGTTTTCCTATTCTGCAGCTTCATTAATAAAAGCGATTAATCACGTTCAGTAAAGGCCATGTCCGACTGGCAGTAGGGTCGCCGAGGGGTTACGTCTTCCTCGTGCCAGTGATCTGCTGCCTTAGCAAAGACGCTACAAAAAGCATTTACCCAGCCCCAGCCCAATAGAAAATGAATAGATGTAGCAGTGAGCACGCTTGTACCACTTACTGCCACCAACCTCAAAATTTGCAAACTTGGTTATCTGATGGCCAGGGACTTAGCACTAGCAGAAAGGGAAATAGGAATTCTACTGCTAACACAGATCAGGAATTCGGCAGCTGTGGTCCTAACCAGAAATATGACAATTACCATATCATTGCCGTTGGAGTTCAGATTTAACCATTTCCACTTTTTTTTATAATAATTTCATCATTGCAGTTTTACATGGATATTAACCCCATATTTCCCAGACTCCATGTTCCATTCACACGACCTCCATCAACTTCAAGCTTGTTTGCTGCTTCTCTCCTGATACATAACCACAAACCATTGCATATCATTCAAATAAAATACAAAGCATAAAAAAAGAATCTGAGAAAGTGTGTGAATTCCATCAACTCCATTAAAAATCCTTTGTATTGGAGAACATTATGAAAGACAATGAAACAAACTCCCTTTTTTAGTCAAAAAGAAATCCTGGAATAACATAATTATATTTCAATTGTAACAAAAGTTAGCAGAGCAATAACCGCCACACAACATTGTGCAAAGAGAAGAGACCGGCGGCTCATTCATTTATAGTCAGTAGTCTATGGACAGGGTAGGTACGGGTCAGTCCAAGCACCTCAAACATATCCATCCCTTTCATCAATCAGTTTCTATCACTCTGGGCTCTGTTTATAAATTGTTCCCCTTTCAATTTGCTCATAATTGTTTTTTCCTAATAATTTTTTTCTAGATTGTAAGCTCTTCAGGGCAGTGTCCTCTGCTCCTCCTAAGTCACTGTAATTTTAAACACCTATTTAATGTACAGCGCTGCATAATATGTTGGTGTTACATAAATCCTGTTCAATAATAACATTCTTTTCCTATTGTGACGGCTGTGCACCTGTGATGATTAGCCACTAGGTGGCAGAACGAGTCATTGTTGTAATAGGAGACCTGTACACAACAAAAAGTTCACCAACAGTGAATTTCAGAGAAATTGACTGGGGGAATAATTTATAACTAGAGCCTATTGTCTCCCTCTTTGTCACGGGTATCTCTATAATTTATAGGACTCAGATATGCCAGCATGGTGGACAATTATCACGTCTCTTTCCATGTATGTCACACAGCCCCCTCTACCTAGAAGCCAACTTTACAAAGTCTCCTTTTTCAAGATTAGCAAAATGGAGTGCTGAAAAAATTCACCGTGTTCCTTAGTATGAAATACTGATGCTGGTTATACTATTATGAACTGCTTGTCTCGTGTCCAGTGCTCAGTAGGTAACAGAAAAAGTTCTACAGATACTCCAACAAGCAAGTTCAACCCCTGAGTAACTAATGCTGGGTCTTCTTTGCTCTCAGCTTACTGATCTGTGTTCATGTCATGGTGTTGGTACCCCCCTCCTGGAAATGTCGGCTTCTTTCCTTGTTCTCATAGTAAACTCCTCTCCACCTTGCACAAATGCTGGCTATTAATCAATAAGCCGCCAATCAGGTTTCAGTATCAAGTAGGTAGTGCACAATAAAGTCCACAGTTGCCTCAGATAAGCTCCGCCCCTGAGGAACCAATGCTTAGATTCTCAAATAGTTGGTTCTCCCTTATAATAAAACCACACTTGGTGGCGTGTGGCTTTCACTTGTACATGCAACTGTAAAAATAACTTAATGATTTCAGTCTATTGCAGATATAAAACAATCATTGTCCCCATCTGATTGTACTTGACACAGCATTTTCCTTCAAGTACCTGGACTTCTAGTGAACATTTATTAATATTATGAGGAATTACTGTGCAAAACTTTCAGTCTGTTATGGATTAAAAAAAAATGAATGATAAAAACAGAATAAAGTCACTTGTCTGTACTGCTGAAAGAAAATAAGCCAAAAAAAAAATTAAGGGGAAATAAAGTCCAGAAAAGGAAGTTTTAACTTTCGAGTAAGTATGCCATCTCCATAGTCAAAAACAGTCCACAAAAGGAGGAGATTCATTCCTTAGAGGAACAGACATGGGCACACAATGCTGTCCCAGGCGTTGGAGCTTCCCCTGCTCACTGGAGCCTTGCACGTCCATAGCTCCACCTTAGGAAAGGCTTTAAAGGCCGGAGCAGTTTATATGAGAACACTGGACACAGGAACCTTGGTGGAGCGTCCTCGTTTTGGGACCACGATTCTGTCCTCAGGACTGTTGCCGTCTGTTACTAGGCCTACAGGAAAATATAAGAAACAATCATCATTAAGTGTTCAGTATGTCCCCAGAGGAGCCTAGGTAGCAGCAAGAAGAGCGGACTGGATAATGCTTTAGCTAAGTACTGCAGCTCCCTCCTGGATAGGAACAGCCTATCCAACAAGGGGAAATATAAAAGTGTGGCTCCTGTTTCTGCAATACAGGGCCCTGGGGACAATATTGAAATCAAGCTGCATTATATTCCTGCTGCTAAATAGCTGAAGGTACAAATGCCAAACATTTGTGTCATAGTTCCTAAATCGATGCTTATCCTGTTTTTATAACATTTAGCAAAGGGAGCATCCAGCGTGCAGAGAAAGCCGGACTTTCCAATTAGACCAGAGCCAGATTTACACTTTTTACTGACTCAAAGTTTTTCATGCTGACAGACAAAAGAGAGGGCGGGAGAGAGAGGATGAGTGGGCGGGAGAGACAGGATGAGTGGGCGGGAGAGACAGGATGAGTGGGCGGGAGAGACAGGATGAGTGGGCGGGAGAGGATGAGTTGGCGGGAGAGGGCAGGAGAGAGCAGAATAGGGCAAAGAGAGAAGGAAAAGAAAAGCTCGCAAAGGAGAGAGCGGGAGTGTGACAGAGCGAGAAAGAGAGGGCAAGAGCGAGAGAAGGAGAGCTAGAGGGAGGGCATGAGAAGGAGAATGAAATGGGGAGAGAAGGGTGATGCCTTCAACACAGATGTCACCTTGCACAGATCTCTGCACTGTATGTGACCTCAGTATATTCACTTTCACTTTGTTTATTCTGTTACTGTGGAGCTTATCAGCCAACAGCATCAGATTTGTGTTTCACATAGGGATGTTGTAATGCTGCCCTCTACTAGCCATGCCTCCTTAGGCCATAGCCAGGTGGACTTGTGGGAAATCCAGGCCTGAATAAGACATACACACAAACACATATATTAAGCCATAGACCAACCTTGAGATAGCAACTCTGCCCGCTTGCGGTCCTTCTCGATGAACAGAGCAGTGGCCAGGAAGAAGGCTCCACCGATGGCTCCTACAAATGCACAAAGCATGAGGGCGTACTCCAGGCTGCGGAACTTTAGGAGGAAGGAGTCCGGCTTTCCACGCTGTATCGCATCAGATATCTGGAGTAAGATGGACAGATGAGTGAGCGGGATAAGTCACATGATCGGTAAATATAATGCAAGATAAAGATTTACTTACCACCCCGATAAGATAGGGGCTCCCAGCATCACCCAGCAAATGGGATACCATGATCTGCATTGCTTCGGCTGTGGAACGCCGTGTGGGGACGACCACATACTAGGAAGAGGAGCAGAGGTCAGTAAGTAGAAGGAGGTTAGGAGAGGATTCAAGCAATTAATTATAATTAGCAGCTAGAAATTCAGCAGATTTTCACATACTGCCCATTGGTTTAAAAAAGACCAACTTTATTCTACCCACAGACATGGAATAGCTATCATCTAGTCCTGTCTTTTACTATAAGATCTCTCCAGAACTTTTTTTCAGGTGGGTGGGAAGAAGCTGTGAGTGGTCACGAATTGGAAGGGAAACACATGACAGTTGTTGTGGCCATAGGATTCCAATAACCCCTATCATTCTCTCGGCTTTCAACCACCCCCTCTACTCTGTTCTAACACACTTAGTATGTCCAATCTTTCCATCATCTTTGTGTCCCAACTTAAAAAAATACAAACCTAAAAACCAGCTAAAAGTAGCTAGAGAGAACACTGGAGATCTGTCTACAAACATTATAAAGACAAAAAAAAAAGAAAAAAAACCCCCAAAAATATTTAAACATGTAATGTAAGTGTACAGTAGCATATATAATATATACATAATATAATTATAGATATATGAATATTTCTTTGTATTGGACTCAATACAGCTATTTTATATTGAATCCATTACAAAATATTTGAATTTCCCGCCGTAATATGTTGTCGCTTTATAAATAAAGTTTGATAATAATTGTGTTGAAAGTACTACCAATGAAACAAGGCAAACACTTAGGCTTTACTCTCTTACTACAGCCACCATAAATCTTACAGCGCCGTAATATCAGGATATAAACAAATGTATGGCTGCCACACAGGTCTCAGGCTCACCCAGATACTGCAGTAGCCAGGGTTCAGGATTGAAAACATTTTCAACAAATAGCAAATGATAGGAGATCCATTTCAGGTTAGCTGGATCACCCAGGTTCACTGATAAATCCTCTCCAGTCTTGGGAAGCTTTAATAAATCAGGCCCATTGTTGGGAGGGGTAATTTTGCTGCTGAGTTAATGCTGGAAGAGGAGAGCGGAGCTTCTGCTGCAGCTTATAGGGATAAATTTTCCAGAGCCATAGTGCTTAACCACCTAACCGATAAGCCCGACCTTGGTACGGGCTAAAAAAAGTTACTATTTTCGATAACCCCCGAACTTTTCTCACTGTA
>NC_092864.1:6131995-6142635 GCF_032062135.1 Pyxicephalus adspersus
AAAAAAAAAAAAAATCATGAAAACCTGTAACACTTTGGAACAGAAATCTAGACCTCAGTGTAACGCCCCGGTGTTTAATAAGGATTTGTTTTAATGCCCATTTGGTATTATGAAATTATAAATATCTGAATGCCTTTAGCCTGACCGCACCTCCACAATAAATCGACCTGAGGACTGGAATAAACACAGAGCAGCTATCACTCACCAGTAGGATATCAGCGACAATGGCCCAGTTCAGGGACAGAAGAGTCTCTCCAATAAATATAAATATCTGCAGAAGGGAAGGAAGACAAAATCAGAGAAAGAGCTATAAATAAGGAAGATATTATAAACATGTCCAAATTTTCTTGGGAGATGCTGGAAGTGAATAAAACGGTTTCATTGCTCATCAGCTACCCGGTCCTAATATAGGCAAACTGCAAAAACAAGATATGTAGGATTGTGCGCAAATACTTTGGCAAAGTGGTCGATCTCCGTGCAGGAAATCAAAGGACACTGCATGAGACGCCTTAAAAACAGCTAAGCAATGCCAATAGTATGCTCCTGCTTGTAAGACACACACATATATAGAATGTGATGATATGTCTATCACATAACATGAGTCAATGTGGCAGAATTGATACTCTTAGTGCAGTAAACACAAGATGGTTGAAGGGGATGCCTTCCAATTTGAGCTCCAAGAACAATATTACCTATATACAAAAGCCATGTGTGTTATTTAATATTCAAAGGGTGTTTTGTGTATTTGTTGCAGATTTGTGCCATAATGCAGTGTTAAATTTCACCTCTGTGCTTGTTATAGGAGCAGACAAGGCTGCTCACCCTCCTTGTACAGGGTTTTTGTATCTGAGCTCTTTTGTTTTCTTGGGGCAGCCTGTATTGGGTGGGCTGGCTGGGTCCCTTTTACAATTCTGCTTTTGCGCAGGCTGTGTGCTGATCAGCAATGTCACAATGTCTTTGTTACTTATACAAGTCTGAAATGTATTTGGTGCACACAAAATAGATTTATACTCTATAGTACAGTAGTCCCCAAAGCCCAGGCCGTGGACTGGTGCCGATCCATGGCTGGTGATTTGGGGTTCACAAATGACAGGAGGCAGAAGTGCCGGCAGCGGTAGTGCCCTCCTTACACTGCCCTAAAGCTAGTGACAAATGCGACAGCAGGAAGGCAACCAGCGGAAGCATGGGCGACTCTCTTCACACTGCTTACACAGGAGCTGCTGAGAATAGCAAAGCAATGTTCGTAAGACTTACCACTTCTCTGCCATTCCCAGCAGCTCTAACACCTGACAGCACACCAGCCCTCCTACGCTACTCTGCTATTCTCAGCTAGTGTGGCGACAGCAGGGGGAGCCACTGAGAACAGCAGAGCAGTGTAAAACTACGTACACACGTCAAATTTTTCCTGCCTGATAATTGTCCTGGGGTGGTTATCGGGCGACAATCTGGCGTGTGTACAGCCTGCGTTGTTCATCATCCTGGCAGATCCACAGACAATGAATGACGAGCGATCTTAATGCAAGGGAAGGAAGAGAGAGGGCAGCAGGGTGCTGGTCCATCAGTCTGTATGTACAGCACTCGTTCATGCATCGTGCGGTACTTATCATTGGAAAGGATCTTTTATGATCCTTTCCAACGATAAGAATAGCATGTGTATGCAGCTTAATCTAGGCCAGGGCAAAATTTCATTGCAACAGTTGGGGACCACTGCTTTAAGTATATTCTTCAGAGTAGGAAAATAAACAAATATTATATATACATTAATATTATACACACACAAGTGACTAAACTCTAACAGAACAGCTTACAATCATTTCTCCATAATGCAGGGATTACTTACATAGGTGGCCACCAGGCTGGTGTCTGCAAAGACCAGGGAGAGGTAAAGGAAGGGTGCGGAGCTGAGAAGTCCACAGGCGCACACTATGGGGTCACCGCGACGATTTATTTTGCGATAACGTTTACTAATTTCCACTCCGGCTGCGACCCCCAACAGCCCAGTCACGACTGTAATGCCCCCAAAGATAAAGCTGTGAAGAAAATTATATGGTGAATGCGTTATGGAAAAAAAGAGGTTGTTTCTACAGATCTTCTGTACGGAGGAAAATGTTACCTATCATCGTAGCTACACATAGGCTGGTCACACTGCTGCTGATCCTTGTACAGTACCGACCGGGCCCGCACAAGATATGTGGGGGCCCAGAGAGCCAAGGCGCCGGTGACAAATGCCACAGTGGTAAATCCAAATGTGGACAGCATGAAGCTACGGCTGAAGAGAGAGAAAAAAGAGGAAATCAAAGAATAAGTTGAGTAATACAAATCAAATTCCATATAAAGCATTCTCCTCCATAAATCTAGAGAGACAGAGGGGGGGGGGGGCTCTTATAAAAACAAATAGAGATGAGGCATAGTCCTGTCCCTGTACAAAGCATTGGTCAGACCACATCTGGAATATGCAGTCCAGTTTGGGGAACCATTTCACAAAAAGGACATTGTGGGATTGGAGAGAGTGCAGTGAAGGGCAACTAAACTAATAAAAGGAATGGAGGAGCTCCGCTATGAGGAGAGATTAGCTGAACTGAATCTATTCTCCCTTGAGAAGAGACGTATAAGGGGGGATATGATCACCCTGTATAAATATATAAATGGTCCATATAGAGAATTCTCTTCCCCATTATTCACTGTAAGATCATTACAAAGCACAAGGGGGCGCTCTTTGCGTCTGGAGGAAAGAAGTTTAATCTCTGGATAAAGAAGGGATTCTTCACTGTAAGGTCTGTGAAAATGTGGAATCGCCTCCCTCAGGAAGTAGTTTCAGCAACTACTATAGATTGCTTTAAGAAAAGCTGGATGATTTCTAGAAGCACAGAATATAACTGGGTATTAAGTCTTTAAAGTAAAGATAACAGAAACCAGATCTATGGAACATCCGATTGCCTCATGGAATCAGGAAGGAATTTTTTCCCGTTGGAGCAAATTGTACCCGGGGGTTTTATTGCCTTCCTCTGTATTAGCTATGTACATAGGGTTTTATATCTGGGATATGTTCATTTCCCTAGTGGTTGAACTTGATGAACTAACTATATAACTCCCTGTATGTGATTAGTTTAGGCCTAAAAGTTTGTTTAAAGTAGACATCTGGCTGGAATAGGAAGAGAGCTAATTAGACACCAAAATAAACATTACAACAAGGAAATGCCCACTTTTTCAGCAGCTCCTTGACGTCAGACCCCCAAGATGTGTGGGTGAGGGCGCTCTCAGATTTCCGCTCCACAGCGCCCCTAGGAGGCTCCTTCACAAAGAAGATTAGAAGCAGTACAGCTAAAACACCCAGTCCCGGGGTAACCTGTAAATTGCAAGAAAGAGCCAACATCAACAACAGATTGTATTTGCCTTGACAAAGACACAACATTTATAGGCCGCTGATGTGCAAATCCATAGTAGAGAAGCTGTGCAGCAGGCAACCAGATAAAAGTACAGATGAACTCAGAAAGCCCACAAAATAACTCACCCGTAGTGCCCAGTGCCAGTCCCCGCTTGCCATGCTTGTCACCTGTGATCCCACAATGTAGCCGAGGCCACTGTGAACAAAAATATGAATGTTAAATTAATTTGTATGCAAATACTGTGAAACATAAGTGTAGAGGGAAGGCGTTTCGTGGTCCCAGAACAATTCCCGTCTTGAAGTGACAACACTGCAACACTACAGGGAGAGCGTGGACATCCCATGATAGGATGTGAGTTAATGGCAGGATCACAGAAAAGCAATGCAACCACTGTATCTGAAGAGTGGCAAGCTGCTATTGATTTATGTTCTCAGCACTAAAGCTTTATTTCTAATACACATTGCACCTCACCGATTGTCATTTAGTGTTTTTCAAACATTTTATCCAGGTCGATTTAATACACACTCACCAGCCAACAGGGATGGCAAAGTAGAAGATGGAGAGCATTCTGCTGCGCTTGTCGGATACGAAAAGGTCAGCGATGATGGTGGGGGCGATGGTGGAATAGCTGGCCTCTCCTACTCCAACCAGGCACCGTGTGAGAAGGAACAGGGGGTAATACTGAGGGAGAGGAGAGAAAGAGAGCAGTGATAAGGAGCCTATAACTGCACTGTGCAAATTTTCACAAGGACATAAAGAATAAACTCTACTATAAGCTTTGTTTTAGTTATATGTCCATCAGGAATGTTGGGAACATTTCATAATAGTGCAGATCCAGGAACTCAGTGTAGAGATGATGAAAGCCACTCATAATGGGCACAGTAAGTGTTCAGACCTGGGAACGCAGCCCAGAAATGGTGTAACCCCTTCATATTGGGCACAGCAAGTGCACAGATACAGGAACTCTGCATAGGAATGATGAGAATCCCTTATAATGAGCACATCAGGTGTAAAGACCAACAGATTACATACACTGATGGTGGAAGCTCCTCTTAATGGGCACAAAAGGTGTACAGATCCAGAAACACAGCATAGGAATGATGGGAATCCCTTATAAAGGGCACAGATGGAGTACAGACCCAAGGACTGCTCCTGATGGACTCCATTAGAGACCAGAAGCCACCTGTTGTATATCAGACTCACACGGAGGAGGTAGTATACGAATAAGCAACTTTCCCTACTCCTAGACCCCTTGCTCCTGCCAGATTCATTTGTAAGGGAAATTAAGGGCAGTTAGAAAAGTCCCCATGGCAGACCTCTTTGCTCCTACCCCTACAAAGGACAGGAAAAGAAGGCAATGGCCTAGTTTGAAATGTATTGTCCTTCTTAGTTACTTCAACAATGGACAATTGGAATTGGAAAAAAACAAGAATTTCTTTCAGGTAACCTCATTTCGGGGGTGTGATTAAAACATTTTCCTATTTTCTCTGTGTTTTTAGCCTGCTGGGGGTCACTCATGTCCTTCTGCTCATTTTCCAACAACCTTCAGAAGCAAATAAACCTCAGAGAATCTTCCTACAAATGTCATTCTTATTGCAGGGCATCCATTAATATTTCAGTTGTATATCAATGCAGGTTAGTTAGAAAATAGACATTGCAGTTTCAAGGACAGTAGTTTTAAACTCTGGGCAACATACGTTCATAAAACTCCTATGTCCTCACACTGCAAGGTTGAAACATTTTTATCTTGTAACAACAGAAATACAAAGGTCATTCATGTTATACATTCTGCTAGCTGATATACAAAGGGATGACATTTGGAAAACATGTTGTGTGTAATAATTGGATTAAAATTCCATATAAAAGCACACAGCAGTGTAAAACCCAGATATCGGTGAGAATTCATTTCATTGGAAGCATGGCACTGCCCATTGCATTGGCTGAATGGCGGATGAGAGGAATTTACCTTTTCAGGTATGAAAGAGCTGCACAGGGTGACAATGGACCAAAAGCTAATCCCGAAACACATGATGTATTTCCTGTTGTAGCGGTCACCCAAATAACCGAATACAGGAGCCAGCATCATATAGCTGACAATAAATACTGAAGAGAGAAAGAGACATGTTACATAGTTAGTCAGGATAAAAAAAGACATAAGTCCATGAAGTTCAACCATTGGGGAAATAAACATATCCCAGATATAAAACCCCAAGACATAGCTGATCCAGAGGAAGGCAAAAAAAACCCTGGTACAATTTGCTCCAACAGGGAAAAAAAATTCCTTCCTAATTCTACAAGGCAATCGGATGTTCCCTGGATCAGCAGTCTCTGTTATCTTTTCTTTAAAGATTTAATTCCCAGTTATATTCTGTGCTTCTAGAAATCATCCAGCTTTTCCTAAAGCAATCTATAGTAGTTGCTGAAACTACTTCCTGAGGGAGCCGATTCCACATTTTCACAGCCCTTACAGTGAAGAATCCCTTCCTTATCCGGAGATTAAACTTCTTTTCCTCCAGACACAAAGAGTGCCCTATTGTTCTTTGAAATGATTTTCAAGAAATAAATTTTTTTTAAAAAAATTAAAATGAATAATCAAGAAGAGAGTTCCCTATATGGACCATTTATATATTTATACAGGGTGATCATATCCCCCTTATACGTCTCTTCTCAAGGGAGAATAGATTCAGTTCAGCTAATCTCTCCTCATAGCTGAGCTCCTCCATTCCGTTTATTAGTTTAGTTGCCCTTCTCTGCACTCTCTCCAATCCCACAATGTCCTTTTTGTGAACTGGTGCCCAAAACTGGACTTCATATACCCGATGTGGTCTGACCAATGCTTTGTACAGGGGCAGGATTATGTCTCCATCTCTGCAGTCTATTCCTCTTTTAATACAAGAAAGTACTTTGCTAGCTTTAGATATTGCAGCTTGGCATTGCATGCTGTTAATAAGTCTATGATCTACCAGAATCCCCAAACGGAAACTTGAAATTAAAATATATATGACGATCAATTAAATGGCATTGATGCTGCAAAAAGGCCTGGACCCTCAATTCATAGCTACAAAGAAACATACATGAACTTGCAGAATGTTTTGGGACTTTGCATTACCTGTCTGTACTAATCCTGATTGGCTGTCTTTGATCTGGAAGGCACTCTCGATATTAGGAAGCACTCCTGTAAGAGAACAGAGAGGGTTAAAGCTCATGGTTCAGCGGGTTCCTTCCTCAGGAACCATTACATGTTTATTTCTGGGGTTGGATATTTTTTTAAATATTCACCAGACGTCACATGAATCTGAGCTCCTTCTCAGGTCATAGATCAGTAAAAATCTCTCAGCAGCGAAGAACGTCAAGTGGTATTTGAAGAAGCGGCCCTTGTGAGGATCTGGCAGACACCTAAACTCTAAGTGAATCATCTGAATTTCTGTTCTCCCCAGGCCATTTTAGCTGGCATTTTTCAGTACCCACTCGGCTGTGTTTGGTTGGTTACGGAAGAGAGTTAGGTCACAATACTGGGGGCTGCCACCCACCTACAGCTTCTTCCCACCGGCTTATGAAAATTTGTGTGTTGAGCACTGGGAGAATGCAGATGTGGGAAGAGCAGAGTTTCAGAGATTTTTGGCACTGAGAACAGCGTTTGTTCTTACGACTCTAAGCACTAACTTGCTATTAGTTCTTGTCAATATCATTTTATTGCCCCATCCTAGTATAAGGCGGGAGCGGAGGAATGTAAATGGAGCCAGCCTTGGCCTTTCCAGTAGGTCTGTTACCCAATTTTTATGGGTGCTTGGAACGTAGAGTAATTAGATTAATTGGCAATAAAGTACACAAGTAATGTCATGTGTACAAGCTGACCATCCCCAGGGAAATCACCCAGCTGCTACAACTGAACCCCGACCCCGAGCACAGGGTTCTGAAATATGCGGTATGAATCCAGTGGAAAAACAAATTATTATTTTCCAATTAGTAAAATCTCAAATATTGTGTTGTGATCATGTTGCCAATCAGGGGAATACCGGGCAGCACAGCGTCTCAGTGGTTAGCACTCTGGCCCTTGCAGTGCCGGGTCTCAGGTTCGAACCTTGACAAGGACATTATCTGCATGGAGTTTGCAGGTTCTCTCTGTGTTTGCGTGGGTTCCCCCTGGTACTCCGGTTTCCTCCCACATTCTAAACATGCAGTTAGGTTAGGTTGGCTTCCCCCAAATTGCCTTTAGATTTTGGTAATGACATATGACTATGGTAGGGACATTAGATTGTGGGCACCTTAGAGGGACAGCTAGTGATTGGACTGTGGACTTGGTAATATGTGGTCGCTATATAAATACTGTCTAGCAATAATAATAACACTGCATTTGCCCCAGCATTTCAGGAGGATCAAGGTGGGGGGCACTGCAACCCTAAATACAGTGGAAGGTTCAAGGTTAATTGGTTGCAATAGATAGAAAGTGCTGCTGACCCTTTAATCCATATATTCGATCTATGTATACAGAACCTGAAGACAATTACCAGCCACTGTGAATCTGTCCATGTAGTTGAGGAGGTTGATGTAGAAGAGAATCATCACTATGACGAAGGAATGCCTGTATGAGATCCCCGTCAGTAGGTGAGTGTCTACTTCTTCACTCTCATCATCTTCCTTCTCATCATCCACTATTTGGCTATCAGGGACCCTGGACCTGTCCTCCTCCGTGTCATCCGCCTGGGTCAGGAAGGGGGTCGTGTCACCGAGGCCGTGCCGTGATACCATTTTGCTTTCACAGCCAAAGAACTACAAAACCTAAAAAAAAAAAAGGCAGCACAATTTATTATGCTGTTCACTTTAAACAACAACTAATCCAAATCACGTCCAATGACCTACTAATGACTTCCTCACTCATAACCTCATCACACGCACGCAAGACATTTCTAGAGCTACCCCGAGTCTCTGGAATGGTCTTCCTCGTCCTATTCAGCTTGCTCCTACTTTCTGCTCATTTAAAAAGCCCTCAAAACTCATTTTTTTTCAAACTTGCCTACATGTCTTCTTTTGTCTCCTAAACCCTCAATA
Source organism: Pyxicephalus adspersus (assembly GCF_032062135.1). Lineage (NCBI taxonomy): Eukaryota > Metazoa > Chordata > Amphibia > Anura > Pyxicephalidae > Pyxicephalus > Pyxicephalus adspersus. The sequence goes on from NC_092864.1 coordinate 6,140,431, forward strand.
CTCACCCACCATTCCATATCCCCCTCCTATTGTGTGATACTTCCCCCTCCTCTTAGATTGTAAGCTCTTCAGGGCAGGGTCCTCTCCTTCTCCTGTGTCACTGTATCTGTCTGTCATTAGCAACCCCTATTTAAAGTACAGCGCTGCGTAATATGTTGGTGCTACATAAATACTGTTTATTATTAATTATAATATTAGTAGATGAAATGACCAAGAAAACCAATAAAAACAAGAACATTTCTGCTGTGAAAGGCTAAATTAGGGGCAGGTGCAGGGGAAAGTACAGCTTCAGTTTAATACAAAATGAAAGAAAACCTGCAGTGCCTGGGAGAAGGCGATGTGATATTTTATATCCTGGGGAATACAGGGCAGTATTTAAAAAAAAGACACTTTGGCCTTAGGCTGGATACACACACGTAATATTTGTTGTAGGAAAGGATCTTACACGATCTGTTCCAACAGCAAAAGACTACATGATGCATGAACAACATATGTACATACAGCTCCATTCTGCTCTATGGAGAGGGGGTGGGGGATGGAGTGGCAGCCCGCTGTGCTCTCTCTTCACTTTGATTACAAGTGTTCGTTGTTTCTTGGATCCCCCAGGACAGACCACTATACACACCACAGATTCTTATCTGATATCAGCCTGAGACGATTATCAGACGAGAATCATCGGACGTGTGTACATAGCCTTAAAGTGGACCTGTGCCTAAGCAAAGCACAGGTCCACTTCGTTTAGCACAGGTCCATTCCTAGTATCATTCCTATTCACTGGAATGAATGTACAGTTGACCAGAGTGGTATGTCAGTGAATCTTATGATACAGTTACATAGAGATGGAGAAGCTGAACCCCCTCGCTGACATACATGGAGATAATGGCTGCTGCTGTTTGCTATGGGGATGATACAACGGGGAGCCTCGTGCTTCTCCTCCATCCTTCTAGTGCTGCCTCTACAATGATAGCTACCAATCATTTCCAGTGATGATTATTGTAAATAAGTACACGTCCACCCTGTCACAATATACAGCACCTCCACCTTCATTCCTTATACTGCCATCCTGTAAGAAGAGGTTGAGCTTGCGCCTAGGTTGGCTTTAATTCGTTATGTGTTTGCAAGACTGGAAGAGAGAAAAGAAACGTGACAATCACAGACAATGTAAATTACCCTTCAGACAGAATCAGGAAGTGTGTCCTAAAACTCAGCAAAAAGGTGCAGCACAGGACGAGGAAACGATCTCTGTCCTACACGGGATGGGGGAGGGGTGCCATCTCTACACCATGTGCCTGAAAGAGATGAAAGAAATGGTTATGATTACAATACCGACACTGGCTACTACAACTCCCAGCATGCCATGCACAATATACAATCACCTAGATGCATTTCAGCAAATAATAAACAGGATTGATATAGCGCCAACATATTATGCAGCGTTGTACATTAATCCCCCTAGCGGTAATCCCCAGTGTGAGTCGGGGTGGATTTTCCATGCAAAAAAATCAAGTGAAGTTGCATAAAACATAATGAAACCCCACTTACCTTATTCCGTTGTTGTCCCCCCGCATCCTGCTTGTCCTCGCAGCTCCTCCGCACACGTCTTCTCTTTTCAATCTTTAGCCGGCGATTGCAGAGACGTTCTCCGGGGTTTCCCGGTGATGCTGGTGCAGGCGGGAGAAGAGGCGGAAAATTCAAATAATTTTGTATTGGAATTAATACATAATAGCTATATTGAGTCTAATACAAAGAAATCTTTATATTACATATTTTTTAAAATAGATTTTTGTGTTTTTTAATAAAGTTTGTTATTAAATATTGGACATATTGTAGTGAGTTATGCCTAAGAATTATAGGCCTACAATGCTAAAGTGTGACTGGGCCTATAGAAATCTGCAGGATGATAATAACATGGAAGGAGGAGCAGCGATTGGGGTGAATCATGCAGGGTGGTGACATTAATTATCAAAGCATCAGAAGAACCAAACACTGGCTGCATGCTTATATCCCATGTGTGCTTGTATCAGGGACAAAATCATTGTACGCAGCAGCTCAAATCAAAGTCAGCAGGTCAGATGTCTGGATACAAATCCATAAATGATAACCACCTCAGATTATCATCTGATATTATCGGACGCGATTCATCTGACGTGTGTACATCGCCTAATGGTTGTCGGTGGATGTGATGGAGATTGTACAATCTGGGTG
>NC_092864.1:6144187-6148912 GCF_032062135.1 Pyxicephalus adspersus
TATTGGGGACCTGGAGGAACCCATTGCACACATTATGGGGGGCTCTGTATAATACCAGCTAGGGAAACCATCAGTGGCTTGTGATCTCAGGGGCCCATCTATAGCCATCTGAAGGATGCAGTTGGGGGGCACACAATTTTTTTTGGGGGGCACCTGCATAGTACAATATGAAGAACCCATCAGGGGGTAGTTTTGGGGGGTATCTAGGCACACCTTTTGGGGGCACCCCCCATATGGCACCACCTAGGGAAGCCATGAGTGGCACATCTATGGACCATCTGGTGGGTGCAGTACTGGTGGGCACTGTATACAATATATGGGGTCACCTGCATGGCCCTGAGGGGCTGTTTTGCACAATATGGGGGGGGGGCACCTGCATAGCACCATTTCGGGAACCCATCAGCAGCACATGATTTTGGGGGGCCACCTGGAGGGTGCAATAATGGGGAGAGGCATCGCACACAATATAAGGGGTCACCTGCAAGGCCCAATCTGAAGGGCTTTGTGGCACCAGTGGGGGTGGGGGGTATTTGGGGAAAACCTGGGAGGTCCTAAAAAAATTCCTCCCCCCCAATATACACAAACCAAAGGGATCCAACTGAACACAATTTCGGGATCCCAATCCAAACGCTGACAGTTAGTTTGGGGCCACAACTTTGCCTGCTGCCATGGGAACTACAAGTCCCAGCCATCGATCACCATGTCACATGACAAGCCTTCACCCACCACCACTCTCTATGCACACACAGGACTTGCTGAGACTTATAGTACCCCGCCAGAAACACGAACATGGCCCTCACTCACCGGTCCGCTACTCCGGCTTATTGTCCCCCTCTGTCTGCTCTGCTTGTCACTTCCGCCCAGCCCGGAGCCATCTTGGTACTCCTCAGTCATGTGACCGCCCTTGTGCAAGCACGTGACTGAGACTCCCCCGCAGGCATGTGACTGGTGGCTCTGCGCATGTGCGGAGCTCTATGCTGACAGCTGGGGAACACAACAGGGCTAATTCACTGACATGGAGAAGTTATCTCCTAATCATTTGTTTTTCTCATGAGCTTGGGGGTGGAAGGCTCATTTATTTTCATCAGGGTTAATTATTTACCATAAGGATTGCTATTTTCAGTGCATTTTGCCAAATAACAATCCCCATTACATTGAGCAATTCATGATTGAAATTATTTCCTGCAAAACTTAAAGCAAAAGAAAAAGATCGGCCGATCACATAACTTCCCAAGGTCTCTCCCCATGTGGTCATAATGTCGGCATTGCATCATAAACCCATGGTTATGTGGTGACCCGTCCCTAGGGTGGCGGCCTCCATGGCGTCCTGGGCTCACAGGAAGTGGACACAATGACACTGGGCGCTGCTTCATCAGAAATCCAACTGGACAGATCAATATTCCCAGCAACATGCGGCCCATATACCCCTGATAGTCCATGGGTCACCCGGAACATAATCTACATGATATGTATTCCATGGTCAAATATGAATCAATTGTGTGGAACTCCAGATATAAATATTATAGAAAAAAAAGAGAAATCTGTCTATTCGTCCATCAATCTACACGTGTATTCTAACGTTTATTTCCCGACCTTCATAAAATTCTATTTGTATGTCCAACATTCTGTTTGTTCATATTTTTATTCATCAAGCTGTCTGTTATCAATCTATAAATCAATTCTGTATTTGTCAGTCATCATTCCATCAATTAATAATCAACCAACATGATAATCAATCTGTCTAGCAGTCATGTGACCCTCTATTGATCCCTGTATACTCATTGGCCCTGATTTATTAAAGCTCTTCAAGGCTGGAGAGGATACACTTTCATCAGTGAAGCTGGGTGACCCAGAAACCTGGAATGGATCTGGTCCAGGATTCAAAACATTTGCTAGCAAATATCAAATAACTTTAAAGAAACCCATTCCAGGTTTGCTGGATCTCCCAGCTTCACTGATGAAAGTGTATTCTATCCAGCCTTGCAGAGCTTTAATAAATCAGACCCTACATATATCTATCAGTCTATCATTTAATAATCGGTTTATTCATCTATCTAGTAATTATATATAAATTGATATTTTTCTATCGATCCATCATCAATCTCAATCTTCTAATCAATCAATTCCCTATTTAGCAGTTATCACTCGATCGATCAATCAATAATCAATCAATATAATAATCTCTCCATCCAGCAGTCATGTGACCCCTCTGTGGATCCCTGTATACACAATGCTTCTTTTTATGTACAGACGTCATCATTCTCTCTATATATCAGTCTATAATCAACCAATCAATGATCTGTCTATTCATCACTCTAAATCTAAATCTATCCATCAATCAATTAATCAACCAATTCCCTTATTAGCAGTTATTTATCCCTGGATCAATCAATCAATAACCAACCAATATAATTATGTGACCCTTCTATTGAGCCCTCCAATCACACATGGTTTTCTGATTGGTGTACAGACCTCTCTCTATGGGCATTATTTATAAATCAGGGAATCAGACATTCCCTCAAACATTCCCTGGTGGGAGTCCTCTAGATTCATCTATTTCGATGGCAGTAAATGATTCCCATGCTTGTCAGAGGAATGTCAGATTCCCTGCTTTATAAATAGAGCCCTATCTGTCTATATTCAATCAATGAATCAATCAATCATTTATTCATCTATCTATCTATCTATCTATCTATCTATCTATCTATCTATCTATCTATCTATCAGTTATATAAAAATTTAATCCCATTGTATCTAAATCTCTATTTATATATTTATTTTCATCTATTAATCAATTATCTATTTAGCATTTATTGAATGATCTATCAGTTCAACCAATATGATAATCAATCTGTCTAGCAGTCATGTGACTCCTCCATTGATCTGTTTATTCACGCATTGGTTAATCTGTACAGACCTCATAATTCTGTCTATCAGTCTATAATAAATCTATCAGATTATTAATCTATGTAGCAGTTTTATATGATATGATTTATCTCTATATAAATCAATCATCCCATCATCTATCTCACGCTATTGATCAATCAGCCTATCATCCATTTAGTAGTCATTTATCACTTAATCATCCAGCAGTCATGTGACCCCTCTATTGATCTATCTTTACACATTGATTACACATTGGTTTTCTTTTTAGTGAACATAATCAATCTCCCTATCAATCAATCATTCAATCTATTGGTCTCTCTGGTTGGAACTCGAGCCACGTGACTTGGAATCAAGTCCGACTTAAGTCGCCTAATAAAGGACTTGCAACACGACTTGGGGGTTTTGCCCAGTGACTTGCAACTTGACTTGCAAATCGGCTGCCGGCTTTCTCCTGACAGCTGAAGAGGACCGAGAGGAAGGCAGCGAGGCTTCTGTAACAGCGCCTTCCTCCTCACCTATCTTGCATTCTAAGTCCATGGCTTTCTCCTCTGACAGCTGAAGGGGGTGGGGAGGAGGGCGGTGGTACAGAAGCCTCACTGCCTTCCTCCTCGTCCCCTTCAACAGTCAGAGGCGAAAGCTGTGGACTTAGAATGCGATCCTGTGCTCCATAACAGGATCAGAGCTATGTTTCTATATGGGGACAAATGGGGATAAATGAAGTGACTTGACTTGGAAGAAATCTTGGTGACTTTATTTGGGACTTAGTGTCAATGACTTGGGACTTTACTTAGACTTGAAGAGTGACGACTTAGTCCAACCTCTATCAGTCTTGATGATCATTGCGATGAGAGTGTGGCACCGCTTCTAATATTCAGCTTCAATCTGCCGCCCATACACAAGTTGATATTGGATAGGGTGATAGCTACCATATTTTTTGCCATATAAGACGCACTTTTTCTTCCCCAAAATTGGGGGGGAAAAGTTAGTGCGTCCTATACCACAAATGTGTTATAAAATAATTAAAATAATATACTCACCCGATACCCAATCCTGCGTGTGTCTCTGGCTGCATGCAGCTAGTGTCTCTTCTCTCCTCTGCCAGCGCGTGTCTTCTCCTGTCTGTAAAGCAGAGCGAAAGAAGCTGGCACAGCGCCACCTGCTGTTCCCTGTCCTAACTGCCGTACAGTGGAAAAAAAGCACAGAGTGATCAGAAGGGGAATTTGAATGACACAGAGTGATCAGAAAGGGAATTTGAATGGCACATGAGTGATCAGAAGGGGAATACCGGTATGAATGGCACATGATTGATCAGAAGGGGAACATTCTTTCAGAATCTTTTTTTTCTAGATTTTCCTCCTTTAAAATTGGGTGCGCCTTATATTCCGGAGCGTCTTATACGGCGAAAAATACGGTACCTGCCATGGAGGGGCCATTCCCAAGGACCCATCATTGATTATTCTCAGCACACATGGTACCCGGTCTGCCCTGAAAGGCAATTTTGTTTTTGGTTATCCTGAAATTTCCCAGGGCTGTATTGAGGGGGTTCTTCCAATCCAAAGACTACCTGACCCTCCATGCGAAATGGTTTTGGGGTCTGTACATGTATAGGCCAGAGGGGCAGAGACCCCAGATATTGGCGTTTTAATGGCAGCAGAGAAGATTCACCAGACCCATCACTGCTCAATAGACACTTGCTGGCCGTGTGTCTGAAGGTTTCTCTGGTCCAATTAAGGGACAACAGGAGCTTCTCATCCAATGGGAAATGTGATCCCTGCACCCAATCCCTAAAGTGTACCTGTCATTGCCTATGTAGCAAAGCAACCCCCCCCCCCCCCCCCC
>NC_092864.1:6149820-6166239 GCF_032062135.1 Pyxicephalus adspersus
AGAGTGTCAGCTCCTCTGTACAGAGACTGATGGGACTGGCTCAGTGTTCTCTGTACAGCACTGCGGTATATGTCAGAGCTATATAAAAATGAATAATATAAATAACAGTCTGCACCTCCCCCCAGCTCCTGGCTGTATCTGGCTCGGTCTTTCTCTTACTCTATATCTGGATCTGCTATGAGAATTTCCATTTCCACGTCACCCATTTCTACGCCCACCTGGGCTACCCGAATGCCCAGCACCTGGTTGGCCAGAGATACCTAAGAGGTAAGTAGGACTGCAGTACCTATGCATAGAGCTGATTTCTAGGGAAAGAGCTGGACAGCTGAAACACACAAGAAATGTCTTTCCTCTAATTCTGCTCGGTCATCCTTGTAAACTATGGACCCCTGCCAATCTGCATCGTATGGCCACTTCACATTTCTGCAGTGCCATTTGGTCATTGACCTCCTATTCAATGTACAAAGGGACATCAGCATGTCTCCTCCTGTCAGCGTGCCTACAGTGTTTGACTGACAGAACTGTGCAATGAAACTAAGCTAAATATCTAACAGTGCAGGCTTCTGTGTAAATCATAACGCGGGGGGATTACACACATGTGTGCGTATATTAGCAGGATTATTTTCAACTTGTGCTTTCCCCAATGTAATGTTCTCTTAAATAAATGGAGAATATAATAGAGGCCCTTACATTTAATGTGCCTATCCACAATCTCAATCCTCCCAATATATATTTGTTTCTTGGAGACATGGCGGGACCCATGGCCATGCCCTCACCTTTACACATTATGGTGATTTGACAACCAATTGGCAGGCCCCAGTGTTGTCACATGGGGGTTCTATAAAACATTTTGGGCCAATTATGAAATTTGATGACAGATGTTCACACCTCTAGGCGTATTCTTTCATTTGCTAATTAAAACGATGACTCGTTCTGCCATCTAGTGGCCAGTCACAAAAGTGTACAACTGTCACAATATGAAATGCCACCTGTGTAAGCGAATATTATGAGCAATTCGAAAGTGAGTTGACAGAGCAATCATTTATAAATAGCGCTAAAACCTGATTTTTCAAAATATGTGCAGCGTTGGATGAACCAATAATGGGAAAAGCCATAAAGCAAGCCCAGGGATTCACTTTTTGGATTAAGTTTAGACATTACTGGGTGTACCTACCTGACGGAGGCACCATGGAGGTTTATATACAGCACAGCATTCTGGAACCTCAGCACTGGGCTTACAATAATTGACAAATTTCTGTCCTGATGACCCCCATATGCATGAAGCACCCATGGAGTAACCTCAGGAGGGAGCTCCGCACCAAGGCCAATACCCCAATGGGACAGCTGCTGTTAGAATTGGTTGAATGCAGCACTGGTCATCGGTTTCCCTTTTTCTGGCCAATGACCGGGCTTTACTGCTTTCTGCAGACACCAAAACTCAGATCATCTGCTTCTTCTATTCCTGCAGGAATCGGCGTCGGTAAAAATCCAGGGATGGCTTCCCATTGGTTTAGGTAAGTCACACTTTTTAAAAATTCTTTATAGCTGACATAAATTTTTTTAGATTATCAACCCCAAGTGAACCTCAATCTGCTGCTGCATGAGGAACGTGACGCTTTCTGGCATTTTTACAGGTTTTACACCAAACTGCAGCATGTCAAATACTTTAGAGAACAGCAGGGGATCTTCGGAGTCCAGTTATTTTATTAAAGTGTCAAATCCCAGATCATTCAGCAATCTTTGGGCTCTATTTATAAATTATTCCCCCAGTCCATTCATCTGAAATGATGGTCGAATCTCTCTACACTTCTCCATTTCAGTCCTATTAAAACAATGACTCGTCCTGCCACCTAGTGGCCAATCTTCAAAAGTGCATATCTGTCAGAATAGGAAATAAAGGAATAATATGAGCAAATTGACAGAATTTATTATTATTATTAAACAGGATTTCTATAGCACCAACATATTATTATGCATATTATGCAGCGCTGTACATTAAATAGGGATTGCAAATGATAGACTAATACAGACAGTAATACAGGAGGAGAGGACCCTGCCCCGAAGAGCTTACAATCTAGTAGATGGGAGAATTTACACACAATAGGATCATTTATAAATAGAGCCCTGTGTATATAGAAATGTTGCACTGCTGTGTGTTCTAGTAATAGAGAGGAACCAAAGCAAGGGACGCAGGCGGTCAATGTTGCTAAAGGGGTCAGGGTGCAGCAGACAATTATTCTTTAACAGAATGAGGATCAGCAATGCAGACGGAGTGCAAAAGGTAAACATGAACTCTCATTTCAGTGCCGTGGCACAAGTATCACGATCGCTCAGAGGCTTCCTGCATATCAGTGACTTTGCTGCTCCATTGCTAAAATCAATTTTGCAGCATTAAGGAGCAGCAAGGGAGCAGGATGTAGAGCCCTGACACTGCTGCTGGTGGTGATATATCTGCAATGGTAGAATCCCCGGTGTGGTCCTTACATGCAAGTTTCTTGAAATGTATTTTTCACCATAAACTTTTATATTATATACTCCAAATAATTTCAAGGGCCTGTCGTCTTCTGTCACCTAAAATCCTCACAAATTCCCCGCTCTCCTCTTTTCTGCCTCTATTTGTAGTTGCTTCAATTTAAATCAAATTCATCTCCTTTGCTTTCAAATCCCTCCACAGTTCTTGTCCCACTTACCTTTCTGACCTGATAGAAAAATACTCCTCCAGCCGCTCTCTCCACTCCTCCAATGTCCTACTAATGACTTCCTCACTCATAACCTCCTCACACGCACGGCTCCAAGACTTTTCTAGAGCTGCCCCAACTCTCTGGAATGGTCTTCCTCGTCCAATAGGGCTTGCTCCTTTTTGCTCATTTAAAAGAGCCCTCAAAACCCAACGCTTCACCCTCACCTACCCGTCTTCTTCTGTCTCCTAAACCCTCACTACTCACCCACCATTAAATATCTCCCTCCTATTGTGTGATACTTCCCCCACCTCTTAGATTGTAAGCTCTGCGGGGCAGGGTCCTCTCCTCCTCCTGTGTCACTGTCTGTATCTGTCTGTCGTTTGCAATCCTTATTTATTGTACAGCAGTGTTATATGTTGGTGCTATAAAAAATCCTGTTTACTAATATTTTATAATAATAAAGTCTTTCTTTCTCTCTACAGACGAGCAGCACAAAGTATTCGGTCGCCGGCCAAGGAGCTGAACCAAACTCTGACCTCCTAATCCAACACGAAAGGAAAAAGCAGGACTGGTCCGAGACTTTCCAAAGATTTTTGGTAACACCACAAAAAAATAAATAATTATACTTTGTGCACTGTTTGCCTATGTTGTATGTATTATTAGCTCAGTGACTTTGCCTTGGCTGAGATTATAACAGCAGCATTTCCTTAGTCTCCTCCTCACCAGTGATAAACCGGTGCAGTGTTCTCCTCGGCCCCTTTAAGCACCGGGCTGCTTTCTGTTGCGTCAAAATACAGAGGCTGAACCCAACCTATGGCTTCTTCCCATTCAGCTTACAAAACATTTCTGGGGAGAATATGGCCATCGCTTGTAACTTTACAGTAGAACAAGGTGAGAGACTGCACCAGGAGAGGGTTAACCCCAAAAGCTTACTACATGAAAGGGTTACAATTACACTATAATAATATTATAAATATATCAGCTCAACACATTGCAGGGGCATCAAAACAAAAAGGTGTGCAAAATGTAGTTTGTTTTCTTTCAACAGCACCCACACCCAGAGTGAAAAAGCTTGGCCCCTGCCTGTATGCAGCAAATAAGGACCGCTCAGTGCCTGTGTAAGCAGCGGTCTCATTGCAAAGGTTCACCACGGCACCTGCTAAGTGAGCTATCATTCTCCAAAACAGAAGAAACATGAGCTTTGCTGATAAGAGAGATCCATCTATGGCTTGGACAGTATGTTGGATCAGAGACCACTGCTTCCAGAGATACAGCAAGGACAAGGGACAAGTTTTTCTACCCAATGGAGCTACTTTTTAAAAAAAAAAAAAGCCAAGATGGAAGACTGTCATAGGAGAAGGAATGACATCTCAACGCGCACCTTGGTGCTTAGATAGGGGCCATTAGACAAATGGTGATAAAGGGAGATAGTCCAATGTCATCTGTGAGAAGCCTGGGTTGGCAGCTGCCATTCAGATACCTAAACACCCATGTAGCTTCTGGTAGCCCAAACAAAGGGAACACTTCTGCGGCATATCAACCACGTGGCTGCCTTCTCTGCTCTCCTAGGGCCATTGAGGGACCCAGAGCTTGATACTCTCAGAGTTGGGACTCAGGGTCACCTTCTGTACCCAGATGCCCCTTTTAAATAGTAGGTAGGTACGTACACCTCCGCAATAAGTTTACCTTTTTCTCAGCACATCCATTCAGATAATCTCAGAATCATTACTTATCACACACATAGGCTGCCAATACCTGGGAAGAAACTAAACCAAGCCAAGCAATACCATAGAGTGGCTGGAAAGTTTGACCGCTCTTGCAAGCTGTAAATGGTTATTTCCTTGTTTGGCACTGCCAGGAAAGTCTATAGATATTGTTGGATTGAAGTCCAATGTTCTCCCGGGCCACTTTTAGTGGGGCGTGCCACCCAGCTGTTTTTGTAAGGTTGCTGAAAGTTGGGTCAATCCTGAGACCACAACCTGGAATAAAATCCTGTCTATGTAATGACAGAGGAAGGTAAGGGCAGGGTCAGAGGTGGCTCCTCCACCAGAGACAGACATCCAGACTTGACCTTTATTCACTTTTGTGTTCCTGGCACCAGACTATTCCTCCTCCATTTTCACTACTTCCCCCCTCACTGGCTCTAGAATTTTCATTCTAGATCCATTCTCTGCCCTCTCCAGCAATCCTCCTGTGGCAGCGCTAAATAAAAAAAAAACCCCACAAAACACCACCAATGGCCAGTTAATTACCGGCATTTTATTGGAAACAAAATCAAACATAAGAAAACACATATAAAAATGTTAACACAAAATATAGGATTCACTTTTAGGATGCCAGAGGTCACGCAGTAATCAGGTTTAATAAATATTGTGCACTTGCAGCAAACTTTGTGAAAGTGAATGAAGCGATAAGATCAGTCATGTTAAAAGGAGGCAGCCATGTTGTTCAGAGGGGGCATAGGCGATGTTGGCTACCAGGAATGGAGACCGCAGGGTTGTAGAATAAAGCCAAATTGTAAAATGAGGTCACAAATCAGCCACAAGGTAATAAAAAAAAGCCAATTATCTTGCAGCAGGCAATAGATTGGAACTTAGACACCAGGTTTGCTTAAAAGGAATACAACCCTCCCCATTTATATGAATGTATCGCTCTTAGCACAAGCGGCCCAATTTCTATCCCCAGCACTGCAACAGCCAGGTAAAACCACATCGATTGTGTTATTGTTGTACAAGCTGGAGGGAATATATGGGACTCTGTTATCATTAGGAGCATTATAGAGAAGCCTAATAATATTATATCTACAGCCATGGCTACATACTCAACAAGTTCAAGACCTAATAAATGGCCACACAGGGATATTGGAATACAATTTTGATGCACACAACCTTTAAACAAAGACAGTCACCATGCCAATTAATGATCTGAACCTTTATATTCGTGGTGGGTGGGCTGCTTTTCCACCATCTTTTAACATTGCCACATTATCTCTTAGGGAGCGCTAAGGATTGGAAGCAGAGCCAGCTCCTTTAGCCCAGGGAAGCCGGGGCTTCTGTACATAAAAGCAGCAGACATGGACACACAGTATCTGTATGAACCTGATAGTGCACATGGGGAATGTCTTGTTATATGTAGGGGAAGCCTTTCATTGCATTTTTAAAAGCAGAATTAAACTCACTGCGCATGCATGAGACCGGCAATTTTTTCTTCCATTAATGAAAGGGCTCCTTGGCTGCTCCTTCTGCACATGCCTTGTTCTGACACATGTGCAGAGGGAGCAGCCAAGAATCTCCCGGGATGCTTGACATACATATGGTGCTACACACTTTAACATGCTAAAAAAATGTTTTTTTTTTCTTTAAATAAAAGGATTGTCTACCCTTTTATGTAAGGTAAAAATGTTAAACTTAAATCCACTTTAACATGAGGGAACCCATTGGAAGAACTTAAGGTCTTAAGGGATCCTTTACCCACAACACATAGTAGATAAGCATGGTGGTCAGCAGGAAGAGTTAAACCCCCTGATAAAGTCTTTTCCAGTCACTTCCTTTCCTAAGGGTGCACCAGGCACTGTGCAGACTCTTTGAACAAAATGGTCATCCCAGAGAATTGAAAATGAACAGCTGTCCATATCGGAGAATCCCCCTTAACAACAACTTTTGCCTAGACAACTCAAATTCCTCCATTTGTAAAAACTGGGGATTAGAAATTCCCTCAAACATTGCTTACTAGACTTTCCTCCAAATAGCTAAGTTTTTTTTGCTGACCCCCAAATGTACAAAATCAGAGAAAAAAAAATCTGTTTTGCGTGGCTGTCCCACACAGCAGCTTTGCAGTTGCACCTAATATTACAATAACCTGGGATATCTTGGACATTATATCATCTACTATGGAAAATCCATTTCAATAGGATAATCCTTTCAATCACAATACTATAACACTCTCAATATATCCCCCGAAGAAGACTATTGGCAAAACCCATGGGGTGAAAACAAGATGTTATACCAGCTTTATTCATTTTAATCAAGGATTCTCCTGTATAGGTGCGAAAGCAGCACTACCCCTGATATTTGAAATGGGAGTTATCAATCTATGGATCGTTTTGAAGTGTATGAATGTTAGTCGAATTCACTACAATCCCTGAATACAAAATACATTTTGAAGTTGGCAAAAACGAAACCCCAGTTTTTTTTCCCCCCCTAATTCTCTCAAACATTCCATGGTGGGAATCTTCCAGGTCCATGTGCTTCAATGGCAGTAATGGATTTTCACCAGGAAATGACAGATCTAGAATTTCTCTTCACTTTCTACTGCTGACCATTGCCACCGAGAAAGAGGGGCAAACTCCTATAGCTAAAACATAGACAGCAGTTCAGATGTAACACAGGGCCTTACCTTTCCCTACACTATAAAATAAACAAGCTTTGTGCGTCCATATACTGGCTTCTACGGGAGAATTGATAGTTTTATTGTTCCCTATTCATTTGCAAGATTGCATGGCTGTATTATTGCTTTCAATTCATCCCAGCAATGCCAAACATAGCAAAGTGTGGCTTCAGTTTTGTCCCTGGCCCCTTTTACCTGGGCCTATCACCCAGCACTAATCACCGGGCTGTTTTGGGAGGTTACTGAGAGTTTTCCCACCCAGCTTGTGAAAAAAAATTCTGGGTTGAACACTGGGCTTCTTTGGAAAGGTCCCAGCTTTTCCCAGAACCTTGACCCAGCACACAGAGTATGAAATATCCAATATGATTCCACTAGGACCAGAAGTCCTAAAAACAATTAATATTTTTCAATTTAAAAAAGCTCAAGTAGTATGTTGAGTTCAAAAAATGCGCTTCAAAGCATAGCAACACCAAACATAAGGAAAATAACTCCTTGGGTGTCATTGAATGGAAGGCAGCAGTCCTAATCTACACACTGGATGGAAAATAGGAGCTTCCATGTTTTTTCCGAATACCTGAGTAGTACAAGTGGATTCAGGAAAACAGAAGTCCTGTCATGTCCAGGCCTCAATGATGTCATCACTTTCCAAGCCAAGCTGTTCAGCTGTGTTTTGTGCTTTAAGTTTCATCCCTTCAAACATGAAGCAAACCTTCTTGGAGAGCCCCATGGCAGTCTTGTATTGGTCCATCAGAGACTTCAAGGGTTCGTTCTGTATATAAAAAAACAAAAAAACCAATGATTATATAACAGCCCCAACTGCAAATATGTCAATGTCATAGAAACTATTTGTCATGGTTGTAAATTATATCATGGAGATAAAGGACAACGGTGCCAAATCACTGCCTCTGGAGATTATAGCTTTGATTTTAGCAGTTCAGGGAGGAAAAACCGTAGGAGATCAGCCTTGCTATGCCAGGATATTCTTCACATGGATCACCAATAAATGAGATTGTATCATTGTTCCTATATATTAATCTCTTACCCTAAACTATAGACCGAACAGCTCATTTACAGTATTGTACACCTGAAGAAGCCCAACTGTGGTGAAACATGTTGGGACCGACAATACGGATATATATATATATTTATATATTTCACCATTGTTAGTGTATGACTGTCTAGACTAAAATATCCTAGTTCTGTAAAACAAAAACAAAAACACAATACTAGGGATATAATTTACATTTATGTTCTATTATAATTTTGTATGAATCTGAAGTATATAAAAAATATAAATTATGTATTGATAACTCCTGCCTCAAACCTCTTTTCTACCACTTTTTAATAATCCCTTACCTTGCCAATTGTGACGGTGAGCTGGGACTGTTTATCCTTTCCCTGCACCTTCAGGCAAATCTTTTCCTCCGTGTGCTCTGCATCAGCTCCCTGTTCATCCGAAGAAGACAGAACCATGCAGTCTGCAGAGAAAAAGTTTTCATATTACAGCAAACCCATCTTGTCATGAAATGTTCTCCCTAGCCCCTTTTAGTTGAGCGCACAACCTGGCACTTTTCAGCAACCACCCGGCTGTTTTTGGGTGATTACTGAGGAGTTGGGTCACAATACCGGAATGCCACCCGCCTACAATTTCTTACCACCCAGCTTAAACATATCCTGGTTGAGCATGGTTACCTATTATATCAGCCACTGTTAGGTTCAAGGATTTTGCGGTCTCCTTGGTATTCAGCTCCTCGTCTCCCCGAAGCAGCAAGATTTGTGAAGGCTCCACTTCAACGTGCGAGGCCACAAGCTCCACCAGACGCTGCAATGGGTCTGTCTAAAAGTAAAAAAAAAAAAGAAAAGAAAATGTATTACCTCTACAATGAACCAATCATTTCAGGGATATCTTAAAGTTTATTTAATCAACTAATCTGCTCATTTTGTCCTCATCAATTTACTACTAATAAATGTAACCTCTTTTTGGAGAAGTGAAAAGGATTCTGCTAATTCCCCTTCAAAATCTAAAGGGTGGGATTTCCTGTCTACTCTTCCACATTATAAGACATAAGGAGCTGATTGTAGTTCAGAGACTGTCAATGTTTTCAGCACAGAGGGGGTGGGGTTCTACTCCATAGATATAGTACACCAAGGCTGCGTACACACCTTTAATAATGATCTTTCACAAGCCTTTCCAATGACAAAAGACTGCACGATGCATGAATGAGTGTTGTACATAGCACCATTCAGCCCTATGGAAAGGGGAGGAGAATCACAGAGCGGCACCCTGCTGTGCTCTCCTCCCTTTAACTTGTATTACGATTATTCCTGGATCTGGCTGGACAGATCCATAAATGAAATTGGACTAGTGCTGTACACACGTCAGATTCTCCTCAGATATCAGCGTTGAAGCGATAATCAGACAAGAATCATCTGACGTGTGTACGTAGCCTAAGTGTTATTTCCTAGGACAGGGAAAGACATTATTGGAAGGGTCACTCGATGTTCAGGAAAAAGCCTAAAGAAACCCAACCCCACCACATCCAAGAACTATCAATATATTACATTTATCCTTGGGTTGAAAATAAACCCTCAAGCCTTCGCAAAGGCGGGTGAATATTGAAGACGGGTGAGGATGAGGTTTGCCCACTCTACCTCTAGATCTGAATTCTTATTACTTTATTTAGAAATTCAAGACAACTGAAAAAACGTTTGATTCGTTGGAACACTATTACAAGCTACATCACTACTGCATGTGAGGGCAAAAAGTACAATCCATGCAACATCTACAAGTCCAGCGCGCCATTTATAAATCAGGGAATCCAAGGTTTCCTCAAACAAATCAACTACTGCCATTGAAACACTTGGACCTGGAAGACACTACACACATGTCCAAATACCAATCTATACCCATATCCCCCCCCATATCTGTATCCATATCCCCATCCATCTATATGAACATTTTCAGGAATAGGCAGCGTGATGTTATGTGGGGCATCAATGTATATTTTTTCCCCCCTAGATTCCTTACATTGCAAAGGTACAACACGCCACATTTGTGTTAGGTCAACACTTCTAGGATGAGGAGTAACCCACGACCCATTCACATAAACGTGGTGGCAATTCAGGGCAGCTGCAGTTCAATTTACAGCCCCATCACATAAAGAAAGCAATATTATAAGCACTGGTAGGCTCAACAGGTAAGACTTATCTGTTATCGCCTAAATATCCAAGAAGAAAGTCTTACAATTGTTTTTTGGGTGAAGTCTCACTATGGACAGAGAATCAAAAATTAGAGGGGTTGGGGGGATATTTAGGAGACTGTTCTCCATGTTCAAAGTTTACCAGGCAGATTCTGCCCCTGTACCAAGTCTTTTCCTCTGCTATATAAGACCATATTGGAAGATTAGGCAGCTTTCCCAAGCTATTCCTTACTTGATTAAACTGTCATAGGTAAGGCAATTAGAGTGTAAGCTCCTCTTTAACAGGCCAAAAATTATACATAAATAATGCCTGTGTTGAGCATTCAGAAGCTGCTTACCATGCGGATGTTTATACGGAAGATCTTCCCCCTACGACGCACTTTTATGGTCAGTTCCGGCACCGTGCTGGTCCCCACCATAATCACATCGTTGTCCTCAGAAACGTACTTGCGCTGTGGGGAAAGGACAGTGCCCAGATCTAGCAGGCAGGCTTCCATCTTCCTGACCACACAGAAGGAAAGTATTAGCAATGCAATGGAGAATAAAATTGTGAATTTGTTATATATAAAAAGGAATAGATGTCCTTTAAAATGAACGTAACCCACCCATCTTCTCCAAAGCTCCATAACTTGATCACACCCTGGGTATACCCACCTGACATTGGTTCCGAGCCGCCATTTTCCTTGTTTAGTGCTTTAGCCATATTGATTGGCCAAGCAAGGGTGACATAACCCCTGTGCAGGAGTTCATTCAGTCCTGGCAGCTGCAGCAATTACAGTGACAGCTTAAGGGAACTATCAGGTAGGTGGGTATGTTCAGGTAGGAAAGAAAAGGCTGCTCATTCACAAACTTTATATCCACTTTAATAAATAATAACTTTATATCTGCTCAGAGTAAATGAGCTGAATGATGCTGCTAACCAAAAGACAAGAGCGCCATCTAGCAGGGAGGCAAAGTTTTCAATGGCCTCCTGTGGTAAGGAAAATACAGGGACATCTGACCAGGCTCTATTAACGCATGCTGCAGAGATTCCTTGATCACAGAGACCAATGATGCTGCTTGTACTACACACACTGTACCTTATTTTACGGTTCAGGCCACACTGCCTTCCTTTTGTTCCTCCTTTTTTTCCTACTGGGGTGTTCGGAGAAGGAGGCGGTGAGGGAGACGAGTTGCGTATACTGTAATGAGTACAAAAAAAAAAGCAACATTTAACAACGGTAAAACTTATTCAATTTGCAATTCAAAAAACACAACCCCCACAATATTTTGGGGGAAGCCAATTAGTAGTGTCCAGGCTGAGATTCGAACCTGGAACCCAGCACTGCAGAGGCCACTGAGCTTCCCATTCATTATAACCATCAATCTCCATGCTCCAATAAGGACAGCTGCCAATCAGTGAACTAATCACATAGGAAAATATTTCTGGATTGGAGATCTCGTACCCCTACAAGCAGATCGCTCCATGCTTGCACAGAAGCCACCCCATATCAGGAAGGTAACCCACACAGAACACAATGTTGGGAAATCAGGAAAGATTTACAGTTCTAGAACATGGCACGGAGGTCCAATGATATAAATGTGGTGCCAATACCAGAAACATGTAAATCTTGCATGAATATCTAACAATCGGCAATCACCTTTCACGTGTTGGTTGGGGCTCCTGGCTGTCTGCATCCTCCGTGTCTGATGTTACAGAGTGAGGCGCTGGCACAATGGCAGGCAGAGGGGCTTCAACGGCTTCATTCTGAAGGTCTGCAAGGACAAATATTAAATTATTGGGGTGCTTTGTACAGTCTATGCAAACATATAAGTAACATACAAATTAAGACTTGTGTCATTTCCTTTTACAGGAACAGCAGATATTATTCCAACAATGCAACCACACTATTCCATTGCAGGTACTCCCATCGGGATCTTCGGCCTTCCTGAATGGCCAGGTGAAGTGACTCCTGCATAGGGGTTCAGTCTCTGCAGCTGCAGGGGAGTCAGCAGTAGCCAGCAACCAATGCCAAGCTGTGCATGGGAGCAGCCATTGAAGCTCCAGAGTTGATATTGGAGCTAGAGGGCTCAGATTAGAGGAGAGCTGATCATGTTGTCTCACTTTAGATTTAAAATAAAAAATCATGTATATACCTCCTGTCCTGCCACTTGTTTCTCAATGTTCTGTTTACCATCTCTTTCTCTTTTCTCTGTACACCTCCTCTCTCGGTAGTCTCATATCCTCCTTTGGCTTACATCTGTATGCTGATGACACTCAGATCTATCTGTCCACCCCTGACCTGTCTCCCTCAGTCCTGGATAAGGTCTCATGCTGCCGGTCAGCCATCTCATCATGGATGTCTGACCGATTCCTGAATCTCAAACTGGATAAAACAGAACTCATCATCATCCCCCCCTCAAATGCCAAATCTCCCCTGACATATATCTAAATGTTAACAACACTGTTATTTGGCCCTCTCCTCAGGCACATTTTCTTGGCGTCACTTTTGATTCTGCCCTCTCATTTACCCCCCATATTCAGAACATTTCCAGGTCCTGTCACTTTCACCAACTCCTTGTACACGCTCTTATCTCTTGTCTGGACTACTGTAACATCCTCCTCACTGGCATTCCACTAACCCGACTCTCTCCTCTACAATCTATTATGAATGCTGCAGCCAGACTCATCCATCCTTCCCTCCGCTCCTCTTCCGCTGCATCTCTTTGTAGTTCTCTCCATTGGCTTCCATTTCACCTTAGAATCAAATTTAAGCTCCTGTGCTTTGCCTTCAAATCCCTCCACAGTTATTGTCCCACTTACATTTCTGACATGGTTAAAAAAATACTTCCCAGCCGCTCTCTCCGCTCCTCCAATGACCTACTAATGACTTCCTCACTCATAACCTCATCACACAAACGGCTCCAAGACTTTTCTAGAGCTGTCCCGATTCTCTGGAATGGTCTTTCTCATACCATTTGGCTTGCTCATACATTCTACTCAATTAAAAGAACACTCAAAACACACTTTTTCCATACTTGCCTACCCGTCTTCTTCTGTCTTTTAAAACCATCACTCCATATCTCCCCTCCTATTGTGAGACTTCCCCCACCTCCCAGATTGTAAGCTCTTCGGGGCAGGGTCCTCTCCTCCATAACTGTAACTATCATTTATCTACCCCTATCTTATGTACAGCGATGCCTAATATGTTGGCGCTATATAAATCCTGTTTAATAATATTAATAGGCCCTGGAACAGGAACCGCATCTGGAACTTTAATTGCCTGTGGCCCCTACAAGAAAAATTAAGGATGCAGGGGCCAGTGTGAGGGCCAACTAACTTTGTAGGTTGGGGGATTCTAGCCCAAAATAGAGCAAAGGGGAGAATGTGTGGACAAGGCCAGAATTTCCTCTCCTTTGCAGAAATTTTAAAATAGTTTTTTAAGATTCCTGCACATCACACTTAATAAAAGGAGGTCAGCTCCCTGTGTTTTCTTCATCAGCCAGCATTCACCCTTAACATTCCAACTCCACATCAGATATCTGTATTGCAGTCACGTGGACTTCTATGGAACCATCTCTGACCTTAGCACAGTCGCAGTCAATAAATGGGGAAATTTCGGTTGTCAGAATCTCAGCAAAATATAAAGTTGGGGGGGGGGTTCTATCTTTGAATGAGGTTCTTATTGCAGCAAGAATGATTTGGCGGTCCTGTGCAGAATATCGCAGCCTCCGGAAATATGTGACATCCCAGAAGGCTGGAGGATTACCTGCCAATCCTTTACACTGCAATGAGATCCTTGAAAGTCAGTATGAGAATAACATCAGGGAACAAGCAGTACTATCATCAGAAAATTTTTGGGTGATGACTGATTTTGCTCCTTAAAGCAGATCTAAGATTGATTCTTATGTTTTCAATGTTTCCTAGCAAACCAAATCCCACATTGGTTTTTAAAGTGGAACCAAACCCAGGATACTTACCTGTCATATCACCATCGTCTTCCTGTATACGATGGCTGACATCTAGATTGGCTCTTCAATGGACTTGGTTCCACTTTACATCTATTAAGGGGATTACTAAATTTGGCATAATTCTCTTCAGCCCCCGCTCTGGTCACATGACTGGACGTACCTTCACATCCCTGTTTTTTCTGCAGCTCTTTCTCCATTTCGGCCACGGTGCTGACATCATCCGGGAGAAGTTTCAAAGAACTGTTCACCTGCAGAGAAGCAAAAAAATGAAGGATTAGAGCCTTGTATAATCGGGGGTATTAAAGCTCAAATCCGGGTGGATATATAAAAAAATACCCGGTCAGTGCTGCAGAACGGAGCGGCATCGTACCTTATTGGAGTACACGGCCACGATGGGGGCCGTTCCCGGGAGGATCCTGCGGCGTTTGGGTTTCTTGGGCAGCACAACAGCAACATCGCTGTCACTGCTGTCATCACCCTGCCAAAAAGAAAGACATAAATCAAATATGTGACAAATCCATTCACAGAGAATGAATAAAGACTGGCGAGTGGGATTGGTGATCAGGTGTCAAGTTCATTCCAAAGCAAAGTAACAAAAACATTGCCAATTGTACCCCATGGCGGGCTTCCCTAATAAACACCCCGGGCATTA
This sequence comes from Pyxicephalus adspersus, assembly GCF_032062135.1. NCBI lineage: Eukaryota > Metazoa > Chordata > Amphibia > Anura > Pyxicephalidae > Pyxicephalus > Pyxicephalus adspersus. The sequence continues at coordinate 6,164,691 of NC_092864.1, forward strand.
GTTATCAGCCGCTGGGCTGTATGCTATACCCATCATCAAGCACTGGGTGGAGCTCTCAGCCGTACAATGTTCCATATAGAGGCTCGGTGAATGCAGGCAGTGAATGATGACCATTTGTCAATCACCAGTTGGATTTGCAGCGATGGACGCTGTACCCTGTTGAGGAGGAATCACCCTAACATTGGGGTAAGGAAGCCCCAAACCGGGGCCCCTCTTTGTGGCTATAGAGCCCCCCCACTTTTCTGCACACATGTGGGGTCTTCCTTCACCTGTTATCATAGCATTTGCACTACAAGCATCCAGACACCAGAATATACACCCTGGTGAATCCATCTGAACACTGAGGCAATAAAAGGTCGCTGGTGCTCCATCCTGCATGCATTGTTGCCTTAGCTGGAGCCATTATTACATGCGTTCACTCAATACCCAAAAATTTCAAAAGTTTTTTGCATTGGATTCAATTATAAAATATGTAAATTCAATTCACACACTTTTAAAGTGAATCAAATGTGTATGTTTTGGGGAAACTAATAACTATAATTGGCCTTCGTAGTTTATCCTTCGTGAACAGTACAATGCCGGTAGATGTCTGACCAGAGGCAGACATAGGGAGGTGCAGAGTGCAGCACAGGGGCCCCGGGAGATCCTCAGCCAACAGGGGCCCAAAGTCAAATTTGATCAGGGGCCAAGGGGCCCAGTGTTGGCTACAGCCACCATTGCTTCCAACACTAACAGAGCTCTCAATTAATATGTCCCCCACCTTTCTGTCTTCCCAAAGCCAATCACTGGCCATTTACAGAATCTAAGGTGCCCTGTGATTGGCCAAGGGAAGAAGAAATGAGGGGCCCCAATAGAGGGCCCCCAAAGAGTAGAAGGCCTTAATAGAAGGGGGAGGGAGGACACAAGAATAAAGGGGCCCCAATAGAAGCCCAGCACCATGTTGGCCATGACGATGGGAAAGTATTGCAAAGCGCACCCCAATATGTTGTTACATGGTAAATAAAAAGCTTTGGCTATAAACACTTCAGTTCTCCATTACAGCCGTGTGGTCACCAAGACAGGAAGTGACTGGAAGTCTGCCCAGCAGGGCCATCGCCATGGAAACCTCTGTACAAAGAGGAAAGAGCCAAAGGCTGAATAAGAAGTCCCAGAATATAAAATTAGGATGGGGAGAGCTCCTGAGACCCCCATGAAGGTCCTGGGAATCAGGGTCACGTGACCTGGACCCAACACCAAGTTGGTACAGGTCACATGACCCTTCAGCACCCACTTCAGAAGTGCTGCTCTAAGGTGGAAAACACAGTCCCTGGCACCTCATGTGTATGCGGGTAAGTAAAGACCGCCAAATGCACAGCCCGCCTCATACTCACATCACAAATCGCAACTCTCTCCGCCATTTCTAGCCTGTTATTTATACTTTACTCTGATTGGCCCTGTCGACCGTCACTTGCCGATCTGACAACTCATTGGAAGCTGCGAGTGTTGAGCCGCCTCTCTTCGCGCTGGGCATGACGGGAGATGTAGTTCCGTATGACAGGAAGCGGCATGG
>NC_092864.1:6166452-6183055 GCF_032062135.1 Pyxicephalus adspersus
ATCTGGAAGATGTAAGGTGTCAGATGCAGCATGGACCTGATATACCTTCCAATTCATTAGAAGTGAATAGTGGAGATCATTTTCTAAACACCATAAACTTTACAATTTGTACAGTCCATTTATAGGAAGTCCAGTCTATGATCACCCATCGTTTCCTATTCACCCATCGTTTCCTATTCACCCATCGTTTTCTGTAGCAGATATGAAGTACCATTTACCTACCGCATCATACCTGTGATGTGATCCAGTTAAGGCTACACATGTTCCGGGTGTCTGCTCCGCAGAGTTCCTATTACTTTCTTGTGCAGAATCCAGGGGTTCGGGATTTTCAGACTTCTTTCCTAAGCATGGAGGACCAGTCTCAATGCACAGCACTGCGTCCTCCACATCGCTTTTCACATCCACAACAATGGGATCATTGGTCGGCACTTTCGGGATCTGCTGCCAGGATGGATGGGAAAGCTTTATGTGATCAAAGATTAATCGATGCATAGATTATCAGTGTGGTTTAAAAGGATGGGTGCCAGAAAGGGTCGTGACACCCCCCGATGGGTGCCGGAAGGGGTCGTGATACCCCCCCAGTCGTGACCCCCACCCCCCGGATGGGTGCCGGAAAGGGTCGTGACCCCCTCCCCCGGATGGGTGCCGGAAGGGGTCGTGACCCCCACCCCCCGGATGGGTGCCGGAAGGGGTCGTGACCCCACAGGTGCATCTGTCAATCTTTGAAGGAGCACAAAAGTATGATGGCAGACTACAAAAAGGCACTAAAGTACCCCTGGAACCCGTGAATCAGTTTTGTAAATTCACTGTTGGAATAACAAAGTACCCCAAAACTCTGAAAACAATTAAGTTCAGCCATCTTTGGATGTCTGCAGAGACCTTCTGCTACTTTTTTTGTATCATAGGTACACAATAAAGACAAACCCTGGGGTTACAAGATACATGCTACAGCCAAAACCGTCCCCCTTCCCTTTAAGGCTACTATACAATTTCACAGAAAGCAAAACCCAGCTGAGGCAAGTCAAACAGTGCAGAAGGACCGGCCAATGAATTCCAAATGGGTTTAGACTCATCCTAAGCCCAAAGCCTATTGAGTCAAGCTGCTGAAGGCAGACATATACCAGGTGTTGGATCAGTGGTCCTCAACCAGGGTTCCTCCGGAGATTGCTGGGGCTTCCTTAAACAATTTGAGACTCCCAGGTCAGTTTAAGTGACACCAATGTTTTGGCTATGGTAGGGATGACTTGTCACTGACCAGCAATGAAAGAAGAATCCTTCCCAATGACCACCATGTTGACTTACTGTGAGCTGTGGATATAGTATTTATGGAAGGGGTTCCTCAAGACCTGAAAGTTATTTTAAGGGTTCCCCCATGTTAAAAAAGTCAAGAAAGTCTGGCTTGGACTGTGCAGGCAAATGATTGCAGTTATAGACCAGAAACAAATCCAATGCACAACCATGCCTCCACCTCACCATAATTCAGTGATAACTTCAGGATGGAATCAAAGCTCATTACGTGAGGCATCAACAGACCTTTACAAACACACAAGCTTTGCAAACTACAATCAAAGCAATCAATGTATTTTTTTAAAAACATTCTACAGGTTATTTTAGCCATAATGGCCATGTCACATTACTTGAAAAACATTGGCGGCAGGAGCAGAATCAACTGGAAGATGATGCCATTTACCTCCAAATTGCTATCTCACTGTTCCAAAATACTGCAAAGGAGGTAGCAAAATCTCCCTGGCATAGCCAATGAAGAAATAGTTCAGTGATCACATTGCTGATGAGTGATTTATTGCCCCAGGATCAATCATGACACAGCCATCAGAGATAAAGCTTCACTTTGGCACAGATTGGTGGCCAACCACTCACCACTTCCTTCTGCTGTCTTTTTCTTCTTTTAACCATGTTGCTTGGTCGGCACTTTCGGGATCTGCTGCCAGGATGGATGGGAAAGCTTTATGTGATCAAAGATTAATCGATGCATAGATTATCAGTGTGGTTTAAAAGTTCATGATACCATTGAATAAAGACCTTAATAAAATTGCCCATTTCCACTAAAAAAACAAAACAAATTTTAACACCTAATAGACATTTATCTTGTAACATGTCTGCCATGTTATTCCTAAATTATGCACACCCCCTTATGTGGCCAATATGCATTCATATACTAAAGCAGGGTTTGATAGATTAGGAGAAGCCTTAGGACTTGGCTACAGTTTTTGGATAGAATCTCCAAGGGAGAAAACATTTAGCAGGGTTTTTGGATAGAGGTCAACAAGGGTTGGCCCCCCCCTTCCCCCCAGACGGGTGCTGGAAAGGGTCGGGACATCCCCCCCACCGGATGGGTGCTGGAAAGGGTCGTGACCCCCCCTCCCGGATGGGGGCTGGAAAGGGTCGTGACATCCTCCCCCCCCGGATGGGGGCTGGAAAGGGTCGGGACATCCTCCCCCCCCCCCCGGATGGGGGCTGGAAAGGGTCGGGACATCCTCCCCCCCCCCCGGATGGGGGCTGGAAAGGGTCGGGACATCCTCCCCCCCCCCCCGGATGGGGGCTGGAAAGGGTCAGGACAGCTGCTGAAGGCAGACATATACCAGGGGTTGGATCAGTGGACCTCAACCAGGGTTCCTCCAGAGATTACTAGGGGTTCCTTAAGCAATTAGCAATTCAAGACTCCCAGTTTAAGTGACACCAATGTTTTGTCTATGGTAGGGTTGACTTTTGTTGCTGACCAGCAATGAAAGAAGATTGACCACCATGCTGACTTACTGTGAGCTGTGGATATAGTAATTATGGAAAGGGTTCCTCAAGACCTGAAAGTTATTTTAAGGGTTCTCCCATGTTAAAAAAAGTCAAGAAAGGCTGGCTTGGACTTTGCAGGCAAATGATTGCAGTTATAGACCAGAAACAAATCCAATGCACAACCATGCCTCCACCTCACCATAATTCACTGATAACTTCAGGATGGAACCAAAGCTCATTATGCGAGGCATCAACAGACCTTTACAAACACACAAACTTTGCAAACTACAATCAAAGCAATGAATGTATTATTTTTGAAACATTCTACAAGTTATTTTAGCCATAATGGCCATGTCACATTGCTTGAAAAACATTGGCAGGAGCAGAATCACCTGGAAGATGACACCATTTACCTCCATGGAATTGTGATCTCAATGGTCCAAAATACTGCAAAGAAGGAAGCAAAATCTCCCTGGCCAATGAAGAAATAATTCAGTGATCACATTGCTGATGAGTGATTTATTGCCCCAGGATCAATCATGACACAGCCATCAGAGATAAAGCTTCACTTTGGCACAGATTGGTGGCCAACCACTCACCACTTCCTTCTGCTGTCTTTTTCTTCTTTTAACCATGTTGCTGATCTGCTACAAAACTCTAACATCCAACATGTGCTTTTTATACACCTACAGCCCTATTATGTTGCTTTTAATTGGCTGAAAATGAATTCCCCTCCTCCCCATCCTGCAGAGTTCAAAATCTGGAATGAACCAGGGCTCTGTGTCGGATCGGGTGTGATTCTCTCATATATTTAGATACTAGCGCCATCAAACAGGATTTACCTTTATGATCTTTATACAAGAATGAGGCAGGATTCATACCTATACACGTGTGTGAATGTGTTAAAATTCACTGAAATCTGCCTTGCCTTTCTTAGAATGGCGCTGTGCCGTCACCTGGGCTACATGGCACCGTGATGCATAAATGTGAATACTTTTTGCATTACATTGTATTGCCCGAAAAAGTGCAAGTACGTTTTTTGTGCCATGGTTTATAAGGGATTATATGATTAATATTCTGATTATATGGAATAAATTAAATAAAAATAATCTGCTTTTATCCAACATTTGCTAATGCACATACAATCATTTTAACACACTTACAAACTGTCTATTAATGTGCATGAAGACTGAATCCCAAAAACACACTATAATACAGTAATATAAATATATATTCTGGGCAAGAGCTTTGCTGTCAATTTCCCCTAAAAATAATATTATTTTTATAAACTATTATTATAAAATTATTAATATTATATATGGTAAATATCATAGACACTACATACAACAGGTCCTCCTAAACTCATTGGAGATCTAGGTCACAAATGAAGTTGAAGTAAATTAATTTATAGATATCATGAGCTCAGATTTTTCAACCACAGTCCATGGATATGGCCAAGGCCGTGTCGGGTCTTGTAACTTTCCCATGTTGGAAGCTCTGGGGCAATTACACAAGGAATGACTGCACAATTGGTAAAGAGGAAGAAGGATATCCTGAAATTCTGGCTGTCACAGCTTGGGAATTTAAGGGGCCGGATCGTTGCTGTCAAGTTGGCGACACCATCCATGGTATGGAGCCTTTTGGGTTATTTCTGGGTCAGTTGGTAATTGTAATATTACACTTTTTGGGGAAATTGTGAAATCCTGGTAATTTGTGTATTGTGTTTAAATCGCATTGTGCTGCTATTGCTTATAAAACCGGATTTGTTTTTTTGGAGTTCCCAAGTAATGACATATCAGTCTTGGCTGAGGTCAACTAATTCTAGAGACTTATTCTCCATCGTATTGATTCACTGAATGTGGAAACTTCATCTAAAATAGAAATGTGGTCATTGAAAGTTTAGGTTAAACAATAAAGTCTTTTTGCAAACAAATCAGTTCCATTTTTGGTCATGTGACTTTTATTTCTGGATTTGGTAATTCTGCATACAGCTCTGGTGGATCCCCTGTTTCTCATACAGGGACTGTGTGAGACAAAATAAGGCCCTGGGCAAAAATATGGGTGCCCCAAATTCACAATTCCTGGCAGCTCTTACATTGTATAATTTAAGGCTCTTGAGAAGTTGGATCAGATGGATGGATCAGTTGGTCAGATGTTCACCTTCACATCAGGAGCCAGACAATGAGCCTGATTTATCAAAGCCCTCTAAAGCTCAAGAAGATAGGCTATCATGGGAGAGCATGGGTGATCCAACAAACCTGAGATGGATCTGGTCCAGGATTGCTTTGCTGGATAAGCCAGGTTCTCCCATGATAGTCTATCTTCTCCTGACTTGGAGAGCTTTAATAAACCAGACCCAATGTCTTGGATCATGATCATGAATGGTGATAACTATATAGAGAGCAGGGGGGTCATTATGTGGGACACAGCTCAATGTAAACAGTATTTGATTTCAAGAATATTATAGTGCTAAGTAATTTAGCTGCTGCAGATGAAGTAGGACCACAAGGTGGGTAGCAGGGAGATCTCCGGGAAGTCTTCAGGTGGAGATTCAGCCTACAGCTGATTTATGACCTTTAGTCCGATCCTAAAATGATGTCTTATATAATAAGGGATGTCCATGAAAAGAGGAAGCAGGGGTTTGGCTTCCTCTAAGGTGAATACAGAAGTGATATTCCTTTACTTACATCTTCCTCATAGCTTGGAGGAGATAGCCGGACGGGGTCTTTGCACCCGTTTATCCCCTGGAGTTCAGACTACCAGGGCCAACAACATGGCAGCTGCCCTTTTCCTTGTGCTCATGGTGTACACCCATCACTCTTCAGGTAGGAGTGTTTATTAGAATTTAATGAAAAACTACGATCACTAATATAATTTAATGCCAGCAAAAGTGTAAATTTTGGACAGCTGGAAGAGGTGTAGGAGGCATGCAAAAAGCAAAGTCTGAATGCAGCTTTGGGTATTGGGAGAGATTCGTGATATACAGGCGGTGTGTATGGTACGTTGTACAATTGTAACAGACCCAGAAATGTGTGAGTGTCAATGAGGAAAGCAATGGTAACCTTTGATGCATTGTGTCTCTTGGTGAAACCTAAAAGCAGTGTTTCTCAACCGGGGTTCTTCCAAAGGTGACTAGGGGTTCCTTGAGCAATGAACAATGTCAGCCTCTCAGGTCAATTACCACTGACACAAATGGTCAATTTTGCTATCTATAAGGGTAGCGTTCATCCTCCTGACCACCATATTAATATACTGTGAATATTGTTAGGGGTTCCATTAAACCTAAAAGTTATTTCAAGGGTTCCCCATGTTAAAAGGTGGAGAAAAGCAACCTTAGATGAAGCCACCTTATAAGGAACATTTCACTGGTGTGTGTCCATGAACTTTGTTTACCATCTTGTACCTTTTCCTATACCTCCAGCACCTAAAGCTAACCATCACTTTCAGTAAATAATCTCTAACTAAAGTAAACACGTGCAATAATTGTCATTGGAAAGGATCTTTCGCAATCCTTTCCAATGACATACGACTGCACAATGCATGAACGAGTACTGTACATACAGGCCATTCTGCTCTATGGAGAGGGGAGGAGGGAGAACAACACAGCGGCACCCTGCTGTGCTCTCTCCTATGCACTTGCATTACAATCATTCTGTTTGTTGTTCATCATCCGTGGATCCACCAGGATGGTCCTTCTGATGATGGATGACGAGCACTGTACACACACATTATACTCTTTTGATATTAATCCCTGAGCCGATTATTGGACAAGAATCACCTGTCGTGTAAGCCTATCCTCATTTCTCTCTAATTCCTTACACCCAACATTTATCATGAAACTTCCAATTCCTAGCAACCAGCATTTTTCGCGCAGCTCCTAATTTCTAATACTCTACCTCATGCTACTTATTCCTAGCATCTAACACTTAATCTCTAACCCTGCTTTCCTAAAACTTTCCTCCAGTTCCTAGACACCAACACTTTTCATTAAGCTTGGAATTATTACTACTCAACTTCTTGTGCCATCTTGTGCCTTAAAATGATCTCCCTATACCATTTTGTTTTTCCTTGCTGCTAATTTCCATTGCCTTCAACTCCAAATTTCTAGCACCTAACACCTTACCCACCTCTAGCTCCCAATTCCCAGCACCTAACACTTATCATGTAACTTACAATTCCTAGCACCTATCACCTTACACCTGTCTTCTAATTTCTAGCACCTATCACCTTACCTCCATGAATGTAGTTCATTTTACAATTTTATGACCTTCAGGATGCTAATATATGACCCTATGAGTGCTGGCTTCTAAATCCTAGCACCTAGAACCTTACCCCTAGCTCCTAATTTTCATTGCCCAACACCTTACCTTTAGTTCCTAATTATTAACACCCAGCACATATCATGTAGCTAGACCCCTATACCTATCACGTAACGCCTAAATTCTAGAACCTAACACCATACCTCCAGCATCTTGTGTCTTAAATTTAGTTCCTTATACCATTTTTATGACCTTCAAGATGCTAACTTTTATGACCTCTGACTCTTATTTCCTAGCACCCAACACTTTACCTCTAGTTTCCAATTACCAATTTACTATTTTTATGCCCTTCAGGCTGTCTGGATGAAGCAGAGTTGCAACCCATAGAGATCACCGTACAACGAGGAACATCCTTAAAACTGAACTGCAGCTTTAATGCATCTTTTCAGGGGAAGAAGCCTTCACTCACATGGATAAAAAGAGCTCCAAACAGACAAGAGGTCATAGTCTACCCTGCACAGGGGGCCTCGGACAAGGCCCGCTTTCATGTTGAACCCGGGGCATTTAAAAGTCAGGAAGATGCTGGACTGATAATGAAGAACTTGAGAGGACGGGACTCAGGATTTTACCTGTGCCGGATCACCATATCAGTCTTGGCTGAGGTCAACTAATTCTAGAGACTTATTCTCCATCGTATTGATTCACTGAATGTGGAAACTTCATCTAAAATAGAAATGTTGTCAATGAAAGTTTAGGTTCTCATACAGGGACTGTGTGGGACAAAATAGGGCCCTGGGCAAAAATATGGGTGCCCCAAATTCACAATTCCTGGCAGCTCTTACATTGTGTAATTTAAGGCTCTTGAGAAGTTGGAGGCCAGTGGATGAGTTGGCCCAACTGTCCCTGCTCTCAGCAATGGCTGTCAGATGTTCACCTTCACATCAGGAGCCACACAATGAGCCTGATTTATCAAAGCCCTCTAAAGCTCAAGAAGATAGGCTATCATGGAAGAACATGGGTGATCCAACAAACCTGAGATGGATCTGGTCCAGGATTGCTTTGCTGGATGATCCAGGTTCTCCCATGATAGTCTATCTTCTCCTGACTTGGAGAGCTTTAATAAATCAGACTCAATGTCTTGGATCATGATCATGAATGGTGATAACTATATGGAGAGCAGGGGGGTCATTATGTGGGACACAGCTCAATGTAAACAGTATTTGATTTCAAAAATATTATGGTGTTAGGTAATTTAGCTGCTGCAGATGAAGTAGGACCACAAGGTGGGTAGCAGGGAAATCTCCGGGAAGTCTTCAGATGGAAATTCAGCCTACAGCTGATATATGACCTTTAGTCTGATCCTAAAATGATGTCTTATATAATAAGGGATGTCCATGAAAAGAGGAAGCAGGGGTTTTGGCTTCCTCTAAGGTGAATACAGAAGTGATATTCCTTTACTTACATGTTTCTCATAGCTTGGAGGAGATAGCCGGACGGGGTCTTTGCACCCGTTTATCCCCTGGAGTTCAGACTACCAGGGCCAACAACATGGCAGCTGCCCTATTCTTTGTGCTCATGATGTACACCCATCACTCTTCAGGTAGGAGTGTTTATTAGAATTTGATGAAAAACTACGATCACATTACACTAATATAATTTAATGCCACCACAAGTGTAAATATTGGACAGCTGGAAGAGGTGTAGGAGGCATGCAAAAAGCAAAGTCTGAATGCAGCTGTGGGTATTGGGAGAGGTTTGTGATATACAGGTAGTGTGTATGGTACGTACAATTGTTACAGACCCAGAAATGTGTGCGTGTCAATGAGGAAAGCAATGGTAACCTTTGATGCATTGTGTGATGCTCTTGGTGAAACCAGCAGTGTTTCTCAACCAGGGTTCTTCCAAAGGTGACAAGGGGTTCCTTGAGCAATGAACAATGTCAGCCTCTCAGGTAAATTACCACTGACACAAATGGTCAATTTGGCTATCTATCCTATTTCTAATACTCTACCTCATGCTACTTATTCCTAGCTCCTAACACTTAATCTCTAACCCTGCTTTGCTAATACTTACCACCTTTACTCTAGTTCCTAGACACCAACACTTTTCATTAAGCTTGTAATTAAGCTTAATTCCTACTACTCAACTTTTTGTGCCATCTTGTGCCTTAAAATGATCTCCCTATACCATTGTGTTTTACCTTGCTGCTAATTTCCATTACCTTTAACTCCAAATTTCTAGCACCTAATACCTTACCCACCTCTAGCTCCCAATTCCCAGCACCTAACACTTATCATGTAACTTACAATTCCTAGCACCTATCACCTTAACACTGGCTCCTAATTTCTAGCACCTATCATCTTACCTCCTGAAATGAAGATCATTTTACTATTTTATGACCCTCAGGCTGCTAATGTATGACCCTATGAGTGCGGGCCTCTAAATCCTAGCACCTAGAACCTTACCCCTAGCTCCTAATTTTCATTGCCCAACACCTTACCTCTAGTTCCTAAATATTAACACCCAGCACATATCATGTAGCTAGACCCCTATACTTATCATGTAACTCCTAACAACTAGCACCTAACACCATACCTCCAGCATCTTGTGTCTTAAATTAAGCTCCTTATACCATTTTTATGACCTTCAGGATGCTAACTTTTATGACCTCTGACTCTTATTTCCTAGCACCCAACACTTCACCTCTAGTTTCCAATTCCTAACATCTTTTACTATTTTTATGCCCTTCAGGCTGTCTGGATGAAGCAGAATTGCAGCCCATAGAGATCACCATACAACGAGGAACATCCTTAAAACTGAACTGCAGCTTTAATGCATCTTTTCAGGGGAAGAAGCCTTCACTCACATGGATTAAAAGAGCTCCAAACAGACAAGAGGTCATAGTCTACCCTGCACAGGGGGCCTCGGACAAGGCCCGCTTTCACGTTGAACCCGGGGCATTTAAAAGTCAGGAAGATGCTGGACTGATAATGAAGAACTTGAGAGGACGGGACTCAGGATTTTACCTGTGCCGGATCACGTTGAACCCGGGGCATTTAAAAGTCAGGAAGATGCTGGACTGATAATGAAGAACTTGAGAGGACGGGACTCAGGATTTTACCTGTGCCGGATCACCATACTGGAAGATGGAGGAACGAAGGAGTGCAATATAGAGGGATACTACCTGATTGTTCAAGGTAAATCCCCATAAAGCCTGTTTAAGTTAGCAGGATTAATGCAGATAGTTGGTTACATAATATGAGTGCCAGACATTGACACTTCGGCCTTGGTTTAATAGTGCTCTCCAAGCAGAAGATAGACTATTACGAACCTCATTGATCCAGCAAACCTAGAATGGATCTGGTCCAGGATTAAAAACGTTTTCAAACCAGGTTTGCTGGATCATCCAGGTTCTCCCATGATCATCTGTCTTCTCCAGTCTTGGAGCAGACTATAAAATGAAATTGCACTGAGCATGAAATGAGCAGTGAAGCATAGCCAAAGTATAGGACAAGCACCTATAATGAACAGATATGGTCACCCTGGATATATTTTTTACACACCTTTCCTTGCTGAGTTTATAGGATGCCTTTGGTCAGATAATTAGTATTCATGTCTGTGGTCATATACAGGGCACACATCCTCATCCTCGGAGGAAGTCTAGAGGAACTGTATTCTTCTACTTCCTGTTCCTATTGTGTATCAAGCACAGATAATACAAACAGAGATTAACAGTGTGCTTGTTAATCTGGATAGAAAGTTGTGTACAAGGGGATTGGGAAGATTATTATTATTATACAGTATTTATATAGCACCACCATATTACACAGTGCTGTACAAAGTCCATAGTCATGTCACTAACTGTCCCTCAAAGGAGCTCACAATCTAATGTCCCTACCATAGTCATATGTCATTAATGTAGTCTAAGGTCATTTTAGGGGGGAAACCAATTAACCTTAATGCATGTTTTTGGGATGAAACCCATGCAGGCTCAGGGAGACCCCGCAAACTCCATGCAGATAGTGTCCTGGCTGGGATTTGAACCTAGGACCTAGCACTGCAAAGGCCAGAGTGCTAACCACTGAGCCACCATGCTGTCCACAGCCAGCCATCTTGCCTTTTCAGAAGAAGAGGCTAACAGAAGCAAACTGGTATTGAATATAGGACAGGACCCTAGTCCCGTCTTGTTAATTCAAAAAGTTCATTATTAAAAAATAAGAGTAAATAGGAAACCTCAAGAGGTATCTTGTCAAGGTGCCCTTCCGATGCTCAGTATACTGTCCATCCTTGACTATTAGGTCCCCATCTATCAAGCTTTCAAAGGCTAAAGAGTCTTGGGTGGCATGGGGGTAAGGGGTGGCACAACTCAGAGGGGTACTGCAGTATATAAAGGTTATATCAACCTTTTCCAGGTTGGGGAAAGGTTTGCTCTCCATTTGTTTTTTACTTCTTGCCTTACTTCCCCCATTAGAGAGAGCTATCTTTACTTCTCTCCTTGTTGACCATTGTCTCACCTTTCGTCAATATTCATGTTCATTCTGGACACCATAGGCATCTATGTGATCTCCAAGAAGCATAAGCATAAAACAAGGAGCTAAGCTAATAAAATATTATGTGTCCAAATAATCAGGTGTAAGTTAACCGGTCATTTTTTATTCCTGTTTCTGAATGATTAAGGGGGAGCTTTATTCTCATTTCATAACTTAGAACCAGGGTTCCTCCAGAGCTTGCTGGAGGTTCCTTTAGCAATGTGCAGTTTGTGCTTCTCAAGTTTAGGTGACACCAATGATCTTTTTGGCTATTTGTAAGGGTAACAATAATCCCAAGGACCACAATGTAAGAGGAATTCTTCCCAATGACCACCATGCTAATTTACTGTGGGCTGTGGATATAGTAATTATGGAAAGGGGTTACCTGAAGACCTGAAAGTTATTTGAGGGTTCCCCCATGTTAAAAAGATTGAGAAATGGTGACTTATATATACACATATACATCAGCCATGAAAAGAGATTATTCAAAAGTATAGGTACACCCATGTCACCATGGCCATATCGCAGTTACTGAAAGATCTGAAGTTAGGAAGGGCAAGGCCACCAAATTTTTGAGATATTGGCCCTGATTTATTAAGGTTCTCCAAGGCTGGAGAAAATATACTTTCATCAATGAAGCTGTGTGATCCAACAAACCTGAAATTGATCTGGTTGAGAATTGAAAACATTTGCTAATAAATAGCTAATGATTTTTAGGAAATCCATTACAGGTTTTTTTGTATCACCCAGCTTCACTGATGAAAGTGTATTCTCTCCAGCCTAGGCGAGCTTTATTAAAACGGGGCCATTGTGCAAATAAAATCTCCAACATAACAACAACCAATTTGGGGAGACAGAGCATCTAGGGGGCGCTACAGCTTGCACAGGAATGGTGTGAGCCTTGGGAAAGTCCTTGGGCACACCAGGGTGGGCAGGATGATACACAGTACCAAATCACTAGAAATTGTCAAGGAAGACCGGGGTTTGGGACAGGCAGCAAGTAAGAGAGGTCGAGTCGAAAGCCACAAACACAGAGAAAAAGCACAAGGGAACTGGCTTGGAAACAACAGACTGGGCAACAAGGGTTTAACACAGGAACTGGACAGGGAAAACACTGGATTAAGCAACAGGTGTTGAGGAAGTGCTCAGCAGAGCTAAGGGGCTTGGCACTAGTGGAGACACATTGCAGGAATGCTGAGTGCTGTGTCTGAGCCAGTTAAATAGCCAGGGATAAGAGGCTTTTTCTGATTGGCCGGCGAGAGGGTGATACTAATTAAATCTAGAAGAGCAGGCACGCCGGGGCTCAGAAATGCCCAAATGCACAGGAGGGAAGTGCCTGCTATTTAGTGAGGAAGAGGTAAGTGTGATAACAACTAATGCGGTTTTAGGTATCAGTCACACCTGAAGCATGGTATGAATATAAATAAGTGGCAAGGTCTGGCCTCCAACAAAGGTGTGATGGCCTAACAGAATAGATGGTGGGCACAACACTCACCGGTAATTCTTCAAGGTCAGTGGTATAAACCCAACACAATCTGTCCCGATCCAATTATGGTCATTGTTAATATACATAGCACAGCAACACCCTTTACAAATGCCTGGCCTCCACCAGACCAGGGGGCTCCATTCAGAACTTTGCATGCCAATATATTGAGGTCACAACTTTCATGCCAGGTAAGGGCTCCTTCTTGTGTATTGCTATGGCTGGGTACTTCCTGCATTACATAAATGAATGGTTTGATCCATGTTATTTCCAATCCCCAGCCAAACCTATATTTGCCTAACCTCTTGTGTGTTCTTCTTATTTTTATTCTACACCAATACATTTTCTTTTTGTTGTTTCCCAACTAGAACTGTGTCAGTGAAAAGCAGGTGATTTGTACAATGAACAATAGAGTATGTATATATAAATTTGTATACATAAACACTGAATTCATGTGAAACAGCAATATAAATACTGCTGAGCTAGAAGTATAGAAGGCTACAATCCATGCCAGTTTTTTCTTTCTGTCTAGAGATATATTTTTTAATCAATGAAGCATAAACGTTTGATAAAAAATGTTTTATTATATTATAATACTATATATTAATACAAGTTTTCCCCTTTACTTTTAGGCACTTTCTTTGACACATTTATTGCCTGCTGCCCCTTAGGAGTTTTTATCGCCGCCCTGCTGGTACTGCATGGTATGGTATATAAGCAATGGCAGAAATACAAGAAAGGAAGAGACAGCCCCGCAGAGAAGAGGACAAAAAAAACAATACCTAAGTTCTTTTCGGATTTATCTGAATTTTTCTCTAATTTGTGATGCTGCTCTGTGGTTGATGGTACAAAAAGAGAATGGTTTGGGGACTGGAACAAAATACGTAAAAACCATCCACATGCATGAAAAGGCTTTTCCCCCCTTTACCTGTAGATATACTGTATTTCCACATGTATAGGACGCTCCCATGTATATGACGCACCCTTATTTTGGGACCTGAAATTTGGAAAAAAATAATTTTATTACATAAAGGTATTGAACTCATGTTTTATTCATCATAGAATCCATAAAACTCCTAATCACTGTCAAAACTCTTATCCATTTGATAGTTCTTTAGCTTGTCCACATCTGTATCTGATGACGAATCACTGTCTTCAGAAATTGCCTCATTCTCAGTTCCATCTATGGCATTTGAAATTCCACACTACTTAAATGTCCTGACAATGATTTCAATCCTAGGATATATTTTACCCAGGTACAAACTTCTCCTATAGTAGGTTTCTTCACTCTTTCCGCTGTTGTCAAGTTAACCCCAGAAGACTTCATCCATTGGTTTTATTCATGCAAAAATAACAAGCACGAAAAAGCAAGACATGCAAGTAAAAAAAGAAATCAACTACCATTGTATAAGACGCCCACTGATTTTACACCCCAAATTTTTCGAAAAAGTGTGTCTTATACGTGGGGAAATACGGTAAATGTAACCTTGATAGGGTAATTATAAAGATTTCAGATTATAGAAGATGCAGATTTTTTTTATTGCATGATGTTGGGCTGTTCTGCTGTTGGGCAAAAAACACTTCACTGATCACAGTGTTCTCTAGCATGCTAGCAATAATTCAATATTTCAGCAATCAATAAAGCTCACGCTCCCACCTGCCTATGGAGCTCTGGCTGTGATCCAGCAGGGGGCGTGATGTACTGCTGCAAAGAAACCCTTGCAAGGGTTCTTCTTCACTTGCTGGCAGGGGAGAGACTTTTCTTTTCAAGCTATAGCAGCTTCTAAAGAGCCCCACTGAAGTCTCTGCACACCTTTGTTTTGGTGCACCTGGAATCTATTTGGCAGATTTAAACAGAAGGATCTATTGGGTTGTAAATTATTATTATAAATTGTATAATTATGATATGTTATATAGATGATGATCAACACCCTTGACCGGGCTATTGGTTATTCCACTCTTTGGCTTTCCGATTTCAAAAGTGTTTAGTACGATGTTATGTGATGAGTGTAAACAGGTGTACATTTTATATATGTAAATCTGCAATTATTTTACTTTTACCAATTTGTGTTAGCAAAAAATTTGTGTAAGCAAGTTTGCTTTCCATGTTCATGTGTTTTTTTTTAAATTAAAATATTCTTCCACCTTATCGTTTTCAATCCATGTATATAATTAGCATGTATGAGTTGTATCATTTGGTGTATAGAGATGTATCATCAATGGTTTCAATGAAAATTCAGCCATTGGTTATTCAAAATTTACACAAATTTTTCACTGGATTCAATTAGAAAATCTTTGAATCAACCTTTACTTATAGCCTATCATTTTTCTGAAGGAATCCAATGTAGAAATAGTGTGAATCTTGGGTAAAATTTGTGTGAATTATGAGTTATAACAGTTGCCATCCTTATGCTACTTGTACCTGCAGGTTACCTTCCTCTGTGATTCACCTCTGATTTCCCTTAGGCTTCCATTCACTGCCTCCTTTTCTAGTTTCACAAATCCTTTTCATTCAGGCCAGACCTTGCCTGGTTTCATATCACTTTAATCAAAGTCCTCTCTTTAATGAGTCTTCCAGAAAAAAATCTCATAGTCTTATGCACAAAGAATGGTCACATTGAAAATTCTTCTCCATGGTAATTCAGTCTATCTCTCACAAAGATACCGCGGAGTAAGAAAGAGATTGAGTGTCTGACCTTTGGCAGTAAAGTTCGGTCACCATCTACATAATGGCCCTCTAACAATTATTAACTCCACTTTGACCATAAACCTAAAAAAAAAGATAAATATATTGACCTGACCATAAATATATGTGTAATGCGCCTGGGCACACAAACCACAACCAATTCCAGATATCCTTCTATCACGTTTTATTAATGTCATAAAGCACGACAAGGGTTAAGTCCAAATAAGCAAAGAACAGGAGGGTAAGGCAAAGACAGGTCAGGAACAATCCCAGGTCAGGGCAGGCAGCAGACAAGAATGGTCATTAACAGTCTGAGGTCAGGGCAGGCAGAATTCAGGCAGAGTCAGGTTCAGACCAGGTCACTATGGAAATGACAAACGGGATTAGCATAAACCAATACAAGGACGCACCCAACCACACTGTGTTCACAGAGGCTTATAGCGGGCAGTGGTGTACAGGACAGGCTCTCCTTAAATGGCCAGAGTGACCAATGACCTTGCGCCACCTGGCGCCGTCTGATAGGAGAGAAACTGAATCCCCTGCAGCCAATTGGGGGGTACAAGAGGCACGCATGGTAGCGCGCGCACCTCTTTCCATAGCACCCCTAGGACGTGCACTACTTTGCACATGCAAAGGAGTGCTGAGAACAGGGGTTTCTGTAACCACATCTAAAGGGATGCAAGGGCTGCTGCCTGGCTGAACAGTAGTTTGGCCAGGACGGATCCCTCCGCCTGCAGAGAGAGACACACTGCGAGCAGAGCAGCAGCCTCGGCCATGCTGCCTGCTACAGCGCCGTCTCCCTCTGCAGCTGGGATCTCCAGGGACGCCGCGGGCCTGCAGGACGGGTAAGTTCCTTACAATATGTGTAAGGAACTTACCCGTCCTGTGAGCCCGCGGT
>NC_092864.1:6185092-6186309 GCF_032062135.1 Pyxicephalus adspersus
CCCCCTTATACGTCTCCTCTCAAGGGAGAATAGATTCAGTTCAGCTAATCTCTCCTTATAGCTGAGCTCCTCTATTCCTTTTATTAGTTTAGTTCATTTTTAATAAAAACAAACAAATACTGCCATTAAAAAAGGTGCTTTCTTAGCATCAGAATAATACTGCTTGGTCACATCTATTAAAATGTCAAGGCATGCAACTGCAAATGTGATGATTTCATGAGGCTTTCCCCGTTTAATAGTCAATGGACGTCTTCTGGCTCCATGGCAGACCATTGGTATCATAAAGTAGCATTCAGCTGCAGTGGATATGGAGGACACAATTTACAGTGGTTAAGTCTGAAAGCACTATCAAGTTTCACTTAAAGTGTTGTCACTGATTACTGGGTGCGTCTTCCAAGGACCTATACTATAGGGTGATTTACTAAAGGAATTCGAGCTGTTATCCCTTTTCTATGAATATTTTGCTTAGGTTAGTACATGAGATGAAGCTCAGCTGACTGTAACTATCCAATTATCTGATGGAAATCTCCTACTTTGTTTTCTGTGTGGAAGCAGCAGGCTCTAGGCAACATGCTCCCTGTTGGATCAAAACTAAAGCTCTACTATCACCAAAGCTCATAGTAGATGTGATTTAATAAAGTTTTCCAAGACTAAAAGAGAAAGATTACCATGGGAGAACCTAGGCGATTCAGCAAACTTGGAATGGATGGGGTCAAGGAATTTTTTAAGAAATCAATTTCATGAATGCTGGATCACCCAAGTCCTCCATATCACAGCCGTATGAGCTTCTTTGACAACCCTTTACCAAACTGAAAACGTAACATGCAGTTTTCACCCATTCCCCACCTTATGTGTGGCTATATCAGCCTCCACTTTTCTGATAAGCCATACAGAATATTATGGAGATTGTCCATGGGAATTTGCCCCCATTGGTGAGGTCAGGTGCTGATGTTGGATGAGAAGACTTGGATCACCATTCCAATTCACCCCACAGGTAGTCAATAGGTTAAGGATAGGTTTCTGCGGGATACTTGAGTTCCTCCAAGTCAAACTGGTGACCCGTGTCTTCATGGAGCTGTCTTTGTACCCCAAGGCACAGTCATGATGGAACAGGAAAAGGGTCTTTTTTTTTTTTTTTTAATTTATTTTTATTAGCAACCAATAAAAACAGGCAGTTACAGAACTCAAAGCGGGAAATATATATGACAACATCAAAC